>NC_059502.1:909090-1212121 GCF_914767665.1 Harmonia axyridis
CAAGAATTTGGTGTACGAATTTTGTAACCTTGTAGTTTAGGTCTTTCATCTTGCCTATATTTTTATTCCTATTTATTTCTTTGTAAGATTTTATTCAGTAGGTCAATTAATGTATATAGTTTTTTTTTCATGAAAATATGACTATAACCTTGGATAAATTTCGAAAAAAAAATGGCCTGAAAATTTGATAGATGGAATATTTGACCTCACCAAATACAAATCTGCAGTCAGTTAGCTTCTAAAAGGTTTCAATTTCGAGATATTTCGAGTTTTCAATAGAGAATCTGCCGGGGAGCCATCTATACTCAATTTACTGAACTAATGCTTGGCACAGCCAATCACGAGTAGAATTCTGTATCATGTACGTCCCTACGAAAGTTAAGTTTGAGCTACTTATCCTAGATGTCGCCATATATTCGAATTAAAAAATTGTGAATGCGCTATATTTGGTAATACGTCTAAGTGGTAATACTTTACGAAAGTTTGATCAGATAAGTTTTAAAATTTGATATTTCGTTTTGTTTATTTTCGCATGTGGGTGGTGGGAAAACTAAATATTTACGAAATAAAAAAATACATGATAGAGTATTTAAACATTTTATTTATTGTAAAATGAACACCATACTAGCTTGAATTGAAAACAACTCTTATAAAAACTGAGAATTAATTACAGTAATCAGGATACATCAATCACTGATACTAAATTGTTCTACAACAGCCTAAACGCCTAAATTAAGTTAATGGTGAAACTTTCTCGAACACTCACACCCGGTTTCCTTATGGTGAGGGTATCTTCACCATAATGGGTCTCCAAATTTACAGTTCCCAAACCTGAAATCACGTTAAATTAAAAAAAAAATATTCAAATAATTGTAATGAGTTAATAGTTATTTATTATACAAGGGAAAAAAGTATTAGATTTTAGCTCGAGGTTATGTTGTCTCCCGACGCGAAGCGGAGGGAGACAAAAAACCGAGAGCTAAAATCTAATATTTTTCCCGTGTATAATACACTATTTTTTTCTGTGACAGGAAAAACGACAATTTAATAGTGAAAGAACATATAATTACAATATATTAAAGTCAGAATGTTATTGATATAAATTTTGAATTTTTAAACTAGTAAGCTGGAAATAGACCTGCGTTGCTAAGGGAAACTTCAAAGTAATCAAATATCTGTCAATTTAATTTTGTGATTTGTTTCAAAAATTGCGAACTCAGTAATAATTGTTCAGTAGTTATTTTGTTGAATAATATAAAGTTAAAAAATGTCTGATTCCGAGTTTTCTCTGACTCCACTGGAGTTGATAGAAGCAGCGCAAGTAGCGTCACGAAAATTATTGCCAGCTAAATCGCGGGAAATTTACGAAATCGCGTATTCAAGATTTATGGAATGGAAAATGAAAAAGACATGCAGTTCTTTCTCGGAGACAGTGTCATTGGCTTATTTTTCGGAATTGGCACAACAACAAAAGTCATCAATAGTGTGGTCGAATTATAATTATTCCTTTATCTATATGTAGATAAATATATATCCGGGAAAAAAGTACTCACTTTTTTCCCGGGGAAAAAAGTAATTTCGTGAAAAGTCATATTTTGTTACCTGTCAACAGAGATAAAATGTCAAATTTTTTTCCCGTCACAGAAAAAACATATTTCATCTTCAGTAAACAAAAATGAAAACTAATAGCAAAACATACTTTTTGAAGTGAGAACAGCTTTCTCAACTCCCAAAGGTGCTCCTACTATAATAACTCTTTCAATCCATTCCAAGGTTTCATAATCTGTGTTGTCTATCATTCTGAAAAAAAAATATTGCTTTGAGATCTCAATATTGGAATTCTTGTTTCAATCTACATTTATTAGCCACTGAGATCTTGTGATTTAACTCCTTTAGACCTTTTTTTTGGGAGCCACTTGAAAGATATCTGACAATAGGCTTTAGGATAAGTAATTTTTATGGTTGGTTTATGCACCATTCCTAAGAACTAAGGACTAAGAACTAAAACTAAGGACTAAGAACTAAACCTAAGAATTCAGTAGCGTTTATGCACTCTCTTGTTAGTTCTTAGTTAAGGCATGCGCATGGGCTCGAACTACTTTCTATTTGTTCCATACTTTGATGTTTGACATTGATATTGATTGTGACAAAATTAAATTTGATTTTTTAGATAGACCTAATACTTTCCATCGATAAACACGAATAACGGAACATAAAATGAAGGAAACTGGTACTCGTTAATATTGAAATTCTATGTGGCGCAGGCGCACTTCTATATTTTACCTGAGCCCTTAGTTCTTAGTTAAAAGTTGGTCAACTTTCCAGTGCTAGTGTTAGTTCTTAGGTAAAGTGCATAAACGCCCTCATTGATTTGTTAGAATTCAATTCTTAGTTCGTAGGTTTAGTCTTAGTTCTTAGGAACTTTTAATGGTGGGTTTATCCACAATTCCTAAGAACTAATACTAAACCTAAGAACAAAGAATTGAATTCTAACAAATCAATGAGGGCGTTTATGCACTTTACCTAAGAACTAACACTAGCACTGGAAAGTTGACCAACTGTTAACTGAGAACTAAGGGCTAGGAATAGAAATGCGCATGCGAGGCATAGAATTTCAATATTAACGAGTACCAGTTTCTATCATTTTATGTTCTTTATTCGTGTTTATCGATGAAAAGTATTGGGTGTATTTGAAAAAATTGAATTTGATTATTTCACAATAAATATCAATGTCAAACATCAAAGTATGGAACAAATAGAAAGTAGTTCGAGCCCATGCGCATGCCTTAACTAAGAACTAACAAGATAGTGCATAAACTCCACTGAATTCTTAGGTTTAGTTCTTAGTTCATAGTTCTTAGTCCTAAGTTCTTAGGAATGGTGCATAAACCCACCATTAATGATTGATTTATGCACCGTACCTAAGAACTAAGGACTAAGAACTATGAACTAAGAACTAAACCTAAGAATTCAGTGGCGTTTATGCACTCTTTTGTTAGTTCTTAGTTAAGGCATGCGCACGTGCTCGAACTACTTTCTATTTGTTCTATACTTTGATGTGTGACATTGATATTTATTGTGAAAAAATTAAATTAAATTTTTTCAAATACACCTAATACTTTTCATCGATAAACACGAATAAAGAACATAAAATGATAGAAACTGGTACTCGTTAATATTGAAATGCTATGCGGCGCACGTGCACTTCTATATTTTACCTTAGCCCTTAGTTTTTAGTTAAAAGTTGGTCAACTTTCCAGTGCTAGTGTTAGTTCTTAGTTAGTGAAGTGCATAAACGCCCTGTTATAAAATTAAATTTAATTTTTTCACAATCAATATAAAGTCAAATATCAAAGTATAGAACAAATAGAAAGTAGTTCGAGTACGTGCGCATGCCTTAACTAAGAACTAACAAGAGAGTGCATAAACGCCACTGAATTCTTAGGTTTAGTTCTAAGTTCATAGTTCTTAGTCCTTAGTTCTTAGGAATGGTGCATAAGCCCACCATTAAAGGTTATGGGATTTTGACAATTGATGTCAATTTACAGGTTGACGTTCATTTGACAGACAATGACAATCATAGAACGGGATGAGACTACAATCTTATCAGAAAGGTACTCAAATAATATTATTAATTAAGATGATCTTGGGACTCACCTGCTTGTAAATACCTTGTCCTTGTACTCGAACTGAATATAGAGATACTTCTTCTTTCTATATTCGAAACTCTCGTTGTCATCGATGTACAAGGTTCCTTTGGCGGAATTCTGAAATATTCCAAGAAACTATGAGCCACCAATATGTCGCAGTAGTTTAAAAACTTACATTACTATCGAGGGCAACTATCAGGGTGTACGGATCTCTATGCATCAAGGTAGAAGATCGTCTAGGCCTGTCTTTCCTCGAAATTATGCTGCCACCTCGGTAGAAAAGTGGAATCTGCGAACAAACAATTTTCAAACTGATGAAAGTTCTCAATAACATCAAGAAACTATTATTTCCTCTGTTTTCCACAGACACTGATAAACAATAGAGTTCAGTCTCATAATGAACATGGCGGATGTTCGGAGTGTTAATATAAATTCAAATCTTATTCAAATGTAATTTTTTTCAAGAAATTTCTGATGATCCTTCAAACCATACAACTACTCAACTAACCTACAAGCGACATGTCTTGTGAACATAGAAATACTCGATACTGTCAACACAATGTCATTTGTCACTTTTTCCGAATAATTTTCTTGAGGAAACGAAGAAGGATATAAAAATAATAAATGTTGGAAAACTTAGATGTTCCCATTTCAATATATTCCATTGAATATCGACACTAAATCATGGAAAAGGAGACATTCTCCATACAGATTTGTCTATTTCCAATGTAACTGATCGCTTTATCGAAATTCACAAATGTTTTCAAATCAATCACACTTACCGAATCCAAGTTAACAGATAAGCTGGTGTAACCATCTCCAACGTATTTCCTGGAATCTCTTATGTCGTACCAATACTGGGAAGATCCTCCGGGCAGATAAACCTTAGCCGAGGTGGCTCCAGGTTCGGAGATCACTTGAGCCAACACTGAATCTCCTATAAAAAAAAATTACCGATATCAGACACACCTTCAGAGAGTATTTAGGCCCAAACATACCGACAAGAAGTTGGTTATCGATATCGACCACTTCGGGGTCTTTGGGGAAAGCGTAGAACAGCGGTCTGATAACGGGTTCCCCAAACTTCTCGTGCTCGTAGAACAGGGTGTACCACAAGGGCAAGTGGGCGTATCTCAATCTCAAGGCCGATCTTATGCGGTGACGTACGTCTTCTGCGAACAGGTAGGGCTCCCTGCGTCTGGTGTCGATGTGAGCGTGGGCCCTGAAGAACGGAAGCCACACCCCAGCCTGAAATTAATGGAACCAATGAATAATTTTTTTCTCTTATAGTTTATTCTGAGAAAAATACCATAAGTCATTACTATTCTAGTTACTAAGGTTGTTCAATTATTTTTTTGTTATGTTGGTAGACTCTTCATATGAACATGTGTGAAGTTTATTTTCAATCTGCTAATTCATTTTTTATTCACAAGACTGTCTTTTTATCGACGTGTCAGAGTATTTTCACAATGGGAAAAATTAAGTATTGTACAGGGTGGGTAAATAAGCGAGGTAAGCGGCTCTATCTCAGGATCCACTCATCGTAGAGACTTGCGGTAAAAATTTTTAAGACTAAAGTGTACAAGAAAACACACTGGAAATTATTTTGAAGTTCATACCTCTACCGCTAGGGGGAGTAATAGGTACTGTCGAATAAACAAATGAATTTTATTCGAAAATGTTTCATATGAAGTTGAAAAAAAAAATCATTACTGTAATCCTTGGAAAATTCTCTATTTTTTATAATTGTCACTTTCGATTTTACGACATCAAATAAGGGTAGGTGAAATGGAGAAATCTGACTGATTGAAATGCCTGTAACTTCAGTTTGGCTCAACATTTTTGAGCATATTAGATCTCATCTGAAAGATAATATCTTGTTGATGAGGACAAAATATACTCATGATAAATTTGTTTTTGCTGCTTTCGATAGGGGGCGCTAAGTCAGAAGTTCAATGTTTTGTTCATTTGTCTCTGAGATATAGCCGCTTACCTCGCTTATTTGCCCACCCTGTACAGTGATTGAATTTTAATTTTTGGAAGATCTGAAGCAAATCTAGAGACGAATGTTGAAAGTGTATAAGGACTCTTCGCCTTCAATTGGTACAGTAGAAAGATGGATTGCTGAATTCAAACATAGTCGTACAAGCCTTGGAGACGATCCACATCAAAGACATCCAAAATAGCAACAATACCAGAAATCATAAAAAAAATGCATGACGGACGGACAGAATCGAATTTGAGCATGGATTTGTCATCAGTGAGTAGAGCATTATTGTTTGCGACCATTACTATTTCAAAATTAGAAAACTACAGACATTGTGACGAAATGTGCTCAAAGTCGTCACAATAATCGAGGACAAAATCCATCTAAACCCTTCCAAAAAAAAAATTGTATTTACCTGATACCACCTCTGCAACAACTCCACTTCCGGATTGTTGAAGAAGCCTCCAACGTCGGCGCCGCAAAAGCTGATACCTCCCAAGGCTTCGGAAAGGCACATCGGATAGGAAATAGCCAGATGGTGCCAATCTGCCATGTTATCTCCAGTCCAGATGGCTGCGTATCTTTGGGTGCCTGCGAAATGAGCTCTAGAGAGAATGAAGGGACGTTTGTTCGGATTCCTTTGTAGCAGACCCTCGTAGGTGATTGCGGTCTGAAAACAAATTGTTCAGTGATTTGCTATTCCCAAGAATATTTCTTCATGAAAATACCAATCCAGAAAGTAAAATTCTAAAATGATGCCGCCAAAACGCAATTTTACCCAAAACGTCATCAGTGACGTCACTTGGAAGTACATAGAATCAAGCGTTCTCATTATTGAGTCAACCATTTTATTATATTAAACTGATTTGTCGAAAAAACTATTATCAAATATGAAAAAAATGCTCTTAAATCAAAAGTAGAAACTGGATTCCGTTCCCTTTATTGTTTTAGTGCCAATTTAGACTTTTCTATAATAAAATGTGCTCTTTATTTGGAGACTCTGAACAGATTAATTTCCTCTTTAGAGAGGTCATTGAAAACTTCCAGAACAACTTCGAAAATTCTAACCTCAACCTCAACCCTGTAGAAAAATGTAATGAATTGAAGTGATATTCACAATTAAATAATAATGAATGGATCTACTTACATAGACCATGCCGTACATGTTGTGGAGGTGCCTGTGTTCCCAGCCACCGTGATGTACACAATCCTTGGGCATGGTGATCTCAGGACCGTTGAACACTGATGGTTCGTTCATGTCGTTCCAGATCATGATGTCGTTATTGACGTTGTCGTATTTCAGCTTTGAGTAAAGGCCCTTGTAATAGTTGAAGACGGAGGGGTTGAAGAAATCCGGATAGCTACTTGAGCCGGGCCAGCACCAACCTGACAAAGTTAAAAAATCGATAAGAAAACCCCTTACGGAATTACCGATCATTTTAATTTACTTTGGTGGTCACTTTTAGGATGCAACATGCATTTCAGACATTTCTGGACAAGTTTTATTTCGTGTCCGTCTGTCTGTGTGTCCGCAGATTCTTGTAACAGCCTCAACTTCTGAAATTCTTATACGATTCGAAAGGTTTGGGCCTTCTGTTTGAACCATAGATGGTCCCGAACTAATTTCAGCTGTTCCAGATACAGGGTGAGCATTTATCATGTAAATCAGAACTTCTCGGGAGACAAGACAAAAATAACAAACCGTAGAGTTCTAGCCTTTGAGGGGCAAAGGACAAGGACCGTTTTTTTTTACTTTGTCTTCAATTTTGTCAAGAACAAAGCCCTACAAAATTTTTGAAAACTAACCTTCGTAAACATTTCCATCCTTCGTCTTGACATAATAATCGTTGGACAGGGCATCCTCGTGCAAGAAATATCCGCCCTCTCTCTTGACGTGGGGGTCTATGATGATAACCAGATGACGACCGGTTGAGGTCAGGTTCATCAACATTTGATCGGGATGGGGGAACTTGATGGGATCCCAAGTGAAGTACTTTTTGCCGTCGGTGTACTCGATGTCAAGCCACATGGTGTCGACCGGCATGTCGTGTTCGTCGAAGTTCTTAACAACGGAGGTCACATCGTCTTCGGTTATGTAGTTCCAGCGGCATTGGTGATAGGCCAGGGTGTAGTACTGGGGGCAAAGAATGTTAGTAATTCTCCATCATTCATCATTTTGTACCTCTTATTTTTATGAGGAATATTTGAAAATATAGGGTGTTTTTTTTCAAGGTATATAACTTTAAGTTGGCAGTACTGTTCAAGATGGCGACCGATTCAACAGCTGTCAAGTGATTTATTCTCAGTTTGGTTTGGCAATTCATCATGAATAGACTCACGCCTGAACAACGCTTGCAAATAGTGCAATTTTATTTCTAAAATAATGGTTCTGTGCGGAATACGTATCGCGCACTACGTCCATTAGCGATGAAGCGCACTTCTGGTTGAATGGCTACGTCAACAAACAGAACTGCCGCATTTGGAGTGAAGCTAATCCTCAAGTGTATGTCGAAACACCGTTACATCCAGAAAAACAGACTGTTTGGTGCGCTTTATGGGTTGGTGGAATCATTGGTCCGTACTTCTTCAAAAACGATGATAGCCAGAACGTTACAGTCAATGGTGATCGGTATAGAGCCATGATTACTAACTTTTTCATTTCTGAATTGAACAACCATGATGTCCAGGAGCTGTGGTTCCAACAGGACGGCGCAACATGTCACACAGCTCGTGCCACAATCGATTTATTGAAAGACACGTTTGGTGACCGCCTAATTTCACGTTTTGGACCTGTGAATTGGCCTCCAAGATCTTGTGATTTAACACCGCTAGACTACTTTCTGTGGGGCTATGTTAAGTCATTGGTCTATGCGGATAAGCCACAAACCCTTGACCATTTGGAAGACAACATTCGCCGTGTTATTGCCGATATACGGCCACAAATGTTGGAAAAAGTCATCGAAAATTGAACGTCCAGATTGGACTACATCCGAGCCAGCCGTGGCGGTCATATGCCAGAAATCATATTTAAAATGTAATGCCACAAGATTATCTTGCGGATGAATGAAATTCATGTCAATCGAATAATCCATCATTGTTTATTGCAATTAAAAGTTCTATAGCTCTAAAAAAAACACCCTTTATAACAGAAAATCTGTAGAAATCTTCACTTTCAAAGTATCTAATGTATAAAAATGTATTCAATTTACAGCTTCAATGGCCCCCCCAACTTTACAGATTCAAGTCCCTGGGATTTTTATGTACCATTTGTTATTCTAATGAAAAGAAGCTTTAGAGAAGAGAGAGGTCATTTTGTATTCCAACTTTGTTAAAATTCCATTCCAAAATGATTGAAAAAGTGATTTTAGCAAAAAATTTCTTTTACCTGGGGCAAAGGTGCGACACCAGTAAGTTGAGTATACTGCTTGGCGCAATCTTTTGGCATTGGTCCCATAAGGATGAATAGATCGACCACACCGCTCTCGCTCATGAAATGGACGTCCACCCTGCTTTCGGAAGCCTGGCCAGATACCAGATTGACCAAAGATGAGACCACGTTTTGATCCTTGCTGTTATTGATATCTACCCAAGTTTCAGATGGGTTCAACCAGAATGCTCCAACAGTATTGGAAGTGCTGGAAAGAAAGGTTTATTAAGATATCTAACTATGTTTAGTCATCAAAAATCAAAAACTTATCACTTACGAATGAGCATATACAACAGGAACTGCACCATATAAAGACATTGTCGAATCGATGATATATTCAAAAACGTCCAAATTATATAATCGGTAAGGGTCCAAACCTCCTGATCCCGTTGTTCTCAGGGCAAGTTTGTCGGCATGTTGGGGTAAACCATATAACCTCAAAGCTCCAGGGAAAGTAATATCCAATGCTACTCCTTCGGGGCCTCTTGGCTTGCTATCATGATGGGATTTGAAATTTTCTTCCCACATACCTGGATCTTCTTGTACAACTTGATTTTCTTCCCCTTCCCTAATGAAAAAATCGAATCTTCAGATTTCCATAATGATTTTAGGCATGATTTGAAAAAGTATAGAACTATTCTTCAAAGCACTCACAGTGGAACATTCTTTGCCCTCAGATGTTCAATAGTAAACAATCCTCGACCATTCACCACAGCAACGAGTGCGTCATTTTTGTAAAACTCAATTTTGAATGGCTTCGATTTCAGAATTGCTTTATTGTCACCTGACTGCACAACAACTTCATCTTCTGTTCTTTTAAGGACTTCCAACCTAAAATAAACAATATATTATACCATGAAAGGTCACCACAAATTTAGAGCATCAAACCTTGCTACTTGTGGCTCTCCATCCAGAATATTTTCTACCCTATATCTCTTATGTAAGGGTGAAACTTCATCAGCATATACACGGAACATGTTTCCCGCAAGTGCTGTGAGGACAAGCTTAAACTTGACATTTTCTGCAGAGTTCAACAGCTCGGACTCAACTGCATTCTCAGACACTTGCAAGGTATTCAAATTAAGGATATAGTTACTATTATCGGGCTTGATATCCCTAAGGCGTCTGAAAATAGAATGATGGTGAATATTTCTACTTAAACATTCCTTACAAAACTTACCGACAAAAACTACTTTGACTACATTCTTTGAAGTTTTCTTTCACCACGCCATAGCATGTTTGATACAGAAATATAGAGAAAATAAAATTTCTGAAACATTATAAATAACATTAAGATGAGCCGGTTTATATTATTGAATAGTGTGAATTCAAATAATATGTAACCAAATTGAAATATCCTTAAGAGATTAATTTAGTTGTTCATAGTTAGATTTTTATTGGACTAAATTACCTCAAAATCCAATTCATTTTTGTTAACCGCATACGTGTCCAGCGGTTTTTTGAATATCTAATCAAACAAAAAACAATTTGATTAGGTTATTATATCAATGATATGTCAGAAAATTCAGATATATGACAGATTCGTTTTATAAATTCATTTATTACTTTATTAGATCTAAAGTATTTCAATTTCAATGTCACATTTTTTCAAAGAGAAATATTTGGTTGAATAAATATGGAAATTCTGATTTATTAAAATCTTATTAGTTTTCTAATTTCCAAGGAAAAATTCATAAATTAGTTTTCTATGGACCGGTCTCGCTATTTACTTAACCTCCGTTTTCTTATCTCCTATTTCACTATTTGCAAGATATCTTATTAACTAAAATGGCTGGGGGTGAAAATGAGAAACCAGAAAGCAAAAAAGCTGCAAAGAAAGAGCAGAAGAAAGCTGAAAAAGCAGCTAAAAAAGCGGAACATAGGGGAGGAGATAATAAGCCAGTTGTTGAAGAGGAAGGTACTCAAAGCAAGAATAAAAATAGCACAATTCCAATTAACTAAAAACTAATCACGATTTCAGTCGACATCTCTATTGGAAAATATGGAGCACTTCCTCTTATTCGATCAGAAACTAAAATAGAGAGGCAGTACTCTAAAGTTCAGGAACTGTCGAAGAATTATGCCGATAAGGAAGTTTGGGTTCGCGCTAGACTCCAGACAGTTCGAGCTAGAGGCAAACAATGCTTTATTGTTCTCAGACAAAGGGAATTCACAATTCAAGTACTTGTAAATGTTTCTGAAAAAGTATCAAAAGCAATGGTCAAGTTTGCCAGCAAGTGAGTCAGACATTCTACATATTTAATACTTACTATTCATACAATCGTTTTCCATAGTATTTCAAAAGAGAGTATTGTTGATGTGAAAGCCAAAGTAGCTAAGGTAGCTTCAGAAGTAGCTGGTTGTACTCAGAGTGATGTTGAGTTGATTGCATCAGAACTATGGGTTGTATCAAGTTCAGATCCTCAATTACCCTTGCAAATTGAAGATGCTAGTAGACCAGAAAAACCAGAGGTAATGTTCATTTAAGACGGAATTTTTTGTACATACTTCAATATGATTAATTATTTAAGGATGCTGAAGGTCTCAACATAAGAGTTAAACAAGACACAAGATTGGACAACAGAGTTTTAGACTTGAGAACATCAGCAAACCAAGCTATTTTCAAATTAGAAGGTGGTGTTTGTAGGCTGTTCCGCGAATACTTAACAGGCGAAGGTTTTACTGAAATACACACCCCTAAGATTATTCCTGCAGCTTCTGAAGGAGGCGCTAATGTTTTCACTGTTAGCTATTTTAAAGGTATTCAAATGGGTTTAATAAAATTATAACCACTTTAAGATGGATATTTTTTGTTTAGGTTCTGCTTATCTTGCTCAAAGTCCTCAGTTGTACAAACAGATGGCTATAGCAGCTGATTTCGACAAGGTTTTTACAGTAGGAGCTGTATTCAGGGCTGAAGATTCCAACACGCATAGGCATTTAACAGAGTTTGTAGGTCTTGATTTGGAAATGGCATTTATGCATCACTATCATGAAGTTGTGACAGTTATTGGGGATCTTTTTATTTCCATTTTCAAAGGTTTACGTGATCAGTAAGTACAAATATGAGAGAAAATTTCAATAGACCCCTTTATATTAGACCTAATTTACTGAAGTTCATTTAACTTTGACTACGCTAATATAATTATCTTATTATATATCACTTTTCATAGAGACCATAGAACTTATCTTGGTACAATTAAAAATAGGTTACTTAGGTTAAAGTTATCTTGAGGGATAAAATTTTAATATTTACTAATCATTTAATTTTTCAGGTTTAAGACGGAGATTGACACAATCTGCCAACAGTTTCCAGTAGAGCCTTTTACATTTTTGGATCCCCCTCTTATTCTGCATTTTGACGAAGGTAGAAAGATGTTAGCTGAGGTAGGTGTTGAAGTAGGCCAGGAAGAAGACCTCAGCACACCTGCGGAAAAACTTCTTGGCAGATTGGTGAAGGCTAAGTACGACACCGACTTTTACATTTTGGATAAATACCCCTTGGCTGTGAGGCCGTTTTACACCATGCCAGATCCAAACAGCCCTATTTCTTCAAACTCTTATGACATGTTCATGAGAGGTGAGGAGATCCTGAGTGGAGCTCAGAGGATTCACGATCCGAAGTTTTTGACAGAAAGGGCAAAACATCATGGGATCGGTAAGAGATCACAATTTGCAACTCTCGACTATTTTTATTTAATGTTTTATTTCAGATATTCCTAAAATACAATCTTATATTGACGCCTTCAAATATGGGTGTCCACCACATGCTGGAGGTGGTATCGGACTTGAAAGAGTGGTTATGTTGTACCTTGGGCTTGACAATATTAGGAAAACTTCAATGTTTCCAAGAGATCCTAAAAGGGTCACCCCATAGAGTTTTCTTTTTTATTACAATAAAGAAAATCTTTTAGAACAGGAGTCTTTTAATCGGAATATTCCTCAGCTATTTCATTAAAAGCAGTAACATATAGATTACCAGCAAAAACTAACCTTGAATGTATTGGATTATATTTTTTGTTCGTTCTCAAAGTCCCAATGAGATTGGTGTATGATAATTGTCTGGCATAGTTCCTCCAGAACAGAATTTTATCATGAAAGAGGTAGATACTTTATAATAATTTCGGATTTTCAACAGTATACTTGAAAGTCATATATATATATATATATATATATATATATATATATGAGTCTACATAACCTAACAAAATTTATGGAATTTTTCATTCACTCACTTGTTATTATCCAACCCCGAATTCGAAAAACAAATCTTAAGCTTTTTTCCTTCGATAAAAATAGATATTAGGTTCTCAAAAAAAAAAAATTGCCATTTCGAAACACATTATTCTAAAATAAAGAAAATAGAACATTACCAGAATGACATATTCAAATTCTGTGATTCATTTTGAATGATTCAGTTCAAAAGTTTTGATTGTTTTTGTTATGTTCATCTTCTACATTCAATTGGATTTAATTAGAATATAATTGATGAGAATTAGTTTATTTATACAAAAATGAGTGATTCAAGTGACGACGAATTCGTTTTGCATAAAAGAAAGCATAATATTGGTATGAACCGCACGAAACAGTATAAAGCCAATAGAAGTGAAGACGATTTAACAATGGATGAAGTAGAAGATGCATTGAGCGAAATTGATTTGAAATATTCAAAATACAGCACTAAAACAAATTGCGATCAAAACCTAATTATGCTGCTACAGGTTATTCATTTATCCTAACGTTATCAATTGATTTTAAGGGAATATTTCTAGGATTTCGATACATTAGGACTTCCAGAAATAGATCCATCTCTTTCAGTGGGAGATATAAATAGCAAAGTGATTAAAAACTCAAAGTTATTAGTGGAAATGTACCGAAGGAATCTGAATAAATTAGATGAGGATGAATTGAATTTTAGATGTAGAGATACTAGGTATGCAGACCTTCAGGTATGTCGTGAGAAATAATGAAGAAATATTTTTCTGTTATTAAATATTTCAGAAAAAATTAACTACCCTTAAATGTAGCTATGATAAATTAGCTTACAAGAATCAAAGTCTTGAAGCCATGGTGGATAAGACAAAAAAAGAAAATAATCGTTTGAGTGAAATGCTGAGTATGCAAAGAAATGAGATAAAAAAGTTGAAACAGTATTATTCTTCGAAACAAGATGAATTGCAGCATTCTGTCAAGAAATTGGAAAAGAATAATCAAGACTTGAAGGATATGTTTAGGCAAGATGTTGGTAAGTTTGAAATAAAACAAGTTATACAAGTCTTCTAAAAAATATTAATTGTGTTTTTTATTTTTAGGTAAATACATTGGAAAAGATGATGTAATTGCAAACTACGTAAAGAAATGTAAACTTAACGAGCAAATATATGAAAGTACTATCAAGCAATTGCAAGACAATAATACCAAACTTTTGGAAGAACTGACTAAATTCCGAGAAGACTGAAAGTTTTACACAATCAGTTTGAGCATATATAATTGATATATACAATAATATTGATACTCAAAAACCAATCTATCACTGGTTGATGGTTAGTTTTGACATTTTAATTTATTCTATAAGATCCTCATCAGCTGTGATAAAATATTATCTACAATTTTTTTAAATTTTTTATACTACTTCAGGTTTTATCAAAACTTTTCTCAGTTTAGCTTGTTTTTAAATTTGTCATTTATGCAAATGAGGTATCGAGGAAAAGTTATATTTACAATTAATTATTCATGTCGTAATTATTTCAGAAGTAGGCTATCTAACAAATTTTTGTATGGTTTTTATTTCTTATAGAAATAGTAATGGAAAAAGTGAAATTCAAAAAGACCGCCAAAACGCAACATGATGTCACTTGGAAGTATAAACAATCAAGTGCCATGAATTATTTTTTAATATTTCATTCTAAAGATTAAGATTCATTAAATTCTCATTATGGGTTTAGAATTCAACGTTGTTTCAAATGACCTTTCCGTTGGAAAATGAAGTAATAAAACTAAATGCAAATGACATGTTTACTTCAAAATGACGTCATGGTTAATTCACTCAATCTAGTTTGTTTCTTATCACGTGATAATAAGGATGAATTATTAAATTTTCAAAGGTTTTGCATATCCAATATCAAATTTTCTGCAAATCAATGTATATTGTTTTCAATTTATTGTCATCAAATAAGGAAATATTCTTCATTGTGCCAAATAGTCATTTTCTTTTTTTTTTACTGACCTCTTATTTTATTGAAAATTATATGTTTGCCAAAATGTATCGATTGAATATTGACGCTAAAATTGAAATAAACAATTTTAAATAAATATCAAATTTTCTGCAAATCAATGTATATTGTTTTCAATTTATTGTCATTAAATAGGGAAATATTCTCCATTGTGCCAAATAGTCATTTTCTTTTTTTTTTTACTGACCTCTTATTTTATTGAAAATTATATGTATGCCAAAATGTATCGATTGAATATTGACGCTAAAATTGAAATAAACAATTTTAAATAAATGTATTTATTTACACTGAATGATACAAAGAAAAATAAGGCGATAATAAGTCAATTACACTTAAAAAAAAAATAATTGGGTTTGAAAAAACTAAAGATCTATTTCTATATATATTAAAAACAATCAGAGTTGCATATTTCGTCCCTCAATTGATATTTCTACTGCTCTCCTAGTTTGCTTCATTCTCTTACCGTCGATGTAGTTTTTGTAATGTCTCTCAAACCTATTCATTTGTTTTTTCTTAGTCCGACTTATGTCTACTTCAGACTGCCATTTAGGTCTAACTAAATAGTCCTTGTTTGATGGAATGGGAACCCTTGCTCTAGCTATCCAACCTGGATCACCTGGTCTTAAAGGTCTAAAGAAAAAGAAAATAGATCAATATTATCCACTTATTCTCTCAAAAAATTGTGTTATAAAAATAATTATCATTGAGAACACCTTCAATTGTAGAATAAATTTGAGATTTCCATAATGTGCGTTAATTTTTTTGCGCAGTATAATTTCAGAATACTTACTTTCCATCGGCGTTCAGAGCTTCCGACAACTCGTTATCGTTTCTCTGAGAACTAGAATGACCTTCGCTTCTCCTCCTGTGGGGCACCTGCTGTTCCATATCCCTCTGAAGTCGTTCCTCTCTACTCAACGCTTTAAAGTCTGTGGACAAATTGAATATTGGTCTGGCCCACTCGTTGATCAGCCTACCCGCCCTTTCCTTGTTTTCTTTAGTTTCCTTCGGATGCTTATAGATGTACATAACGGCCTTTCCTATACCCGAGTGTTTCAGTGAGGACTGATCAATTGGGGGAAACTGCAAGTGAAATATCGTAACTTAAGTTTCTCTATTTCAGTATCGTAATGAGTACATTACAGTTCTAAAAACAGTGCTGTTATGAACTCATTACAGCATCGTTTTCAGTTATATTTTTCGTTTTGTGGTTGTCTTACCTGATTTCCAATCCTATCAAATTTCAACAAACGTCAATAATTGTCAGTATAATATAATTTGGTTATAGTGAAATGATTTGCAACATTATTCGCAATTTCTCTTAATTCCGGTGGTGTTAAATCGATTTCGTCAGACATAATTTACGAATTTAATGTGTAATTGTAAATTATTTAGAAATTTGAAACGTACTATTAATATTCAAATTCCGTAATCTGTCAATTTTCGTAACAGTCACACCAACTGCCAAGATACAATACAAAAGTCGCTAGGATATTTAATCTGAATTTTTCATTTAATTCCGACATTTCACAAAACTTGGCAGAAATAAAGAAAATATCGTCTAATACTCGTTGCAGAAGGCAATTCCAACACTCATGAGTTCGAAAACTCGCTCCTTCGTCTCTCGTTTTCGAATTTCTCATTCGTGTTGGAATAGGAGCCCATTCTGCAACTTATTTTAGAATATACTATTGTGAGAAACGTAACCGTTGGTAAATAGCAGAAAAACTATCAAAACATCGAAAATTTCCATGAAAAAAAGAACTATACAATGTAAAAAGTCCTACAAAACACTCACCGATTGAAGAAGTTTCAGAATCGCTTCCCTTAGTTGTAGGGATGGCATAGACCTGTCAGGCATAGGGGCTAACCAGTCTGTTAGTACACTTAAAACATTGTGTTCTATGAAAGCCAACATTAAATCATGCTTTCTAAGTTGCGACATAACTTTGTTTAACATTCCAATTTTTTTAATGGCAGGTTTGTTAGCTTTATTCAGTCTACGGTCCTCTTCTGCAGCGTTCCTCATATCGGACAGAAGTTGCGCAATAATATCATCGTTATCGTTGATTATGTCGATATCCTTCCTTTTCCTCTTTTTCGAACCCTCTTCCTTCTTCCTGGCCAACATTTTGTCAAAGTCTGAAACCCCATCGTTATCTCCACTGCAAAAAAAATATTTCTCATCTTAATAAATCTACCTCAATTTCATATTTTGACTAAGATATTTATTTTTCTCAACATATTATTTTTTTTTTTACAGATGTTACTTACTCGTTACGAATTGTTTTGTCAATACCATCATCCGAGTCGTCTGACACATCAGGAATAACTTTTTCAGCAGGTACAACAGCTTCTTTCGAAGGTCCCGCTTCTTCTCCCTCATCGTCACTTACTACAGCTATTCTCTTCTTTGCTTTGTTATTGTCTTCGTCCTCCGAATCAGAAACAAGTCGTTTTCTCTTTGCTACTTTTTCGTCTCCAGACCCTGAACGGGATCGATCAGATTTTGCTGATCTAGAACGGGACCTTGATTTCCTAGACCCAGAACGCGATCTGGATCTTGAACCAGACTTGGATCTGGACCTTGATTTACTTCTAGATCCTGACCTTGCCGACCCGGACCTTGATCTTGAGCGTGAACCAGACTTCGACCTCGAACGAGATCTGGACTTGGAGCGCGAACCTGACCTTGAACGAGATCCAGATTTGGAACGTGACCTTGATTTAGATCTCGACTTTGAGCGGGAGCCAGATTTAGAACGGGACCTTGATCTTGACCTGGAGCCAGACTTGGAACGAGACCTTGATTTGGAGCGGGATCTAGACTTTGAACGAGACCTTGATTTTGAGCGGGATCCAGATTTTGAACGTGACCTTGATTTGGATCGAGAGCCAGATTTCGATCGCGACCTAGATTTTGATCGGGAACCAGATTTAGAACGTGACCTTGATTTTGATCTAGAACCCGATTTTGAACGAGACCTTGATTTCGATCGAGAACCAGATTTAGAACGAGACCTTGATTTTGATCGAGAACCCGATTTAGAACGGGATCTCGATTTTGAGCGCGAGCCAGATTTTGAACGTGACCTTGACCGTGATCCTGATTTTGACCGAGACCTTGATTTCGAACGAGATCTTGACTTCGACCGAGACCTTGATTTAGAACGGGATTTTGACTTCGACCTGGAACGTGACTTTCTTGATCCGGACTGTGAACGGCTCCTGGATCGAGATTTTGATTTCTGCCTAGAATCTGAAATTAGCTTTTATCAGTAAAAATAAATTATTTAATTTATTAATAAAAAAAATAACAAAAATGACTGATCAGTTGTGCTTGTGATTACACTTATATGTTAAAAAGACTACAAGAAATATCTGGTTTGTTTTCAAAACCATTAAGTTGTTACAATTTCTAAATTGGAAGAATCTTTATATTGAGCGCTTGTTTCCTGTACAATGTCTGCAATTTTCAAATTTTGTGCCTGGTTGTATGAGATTTTCCTTAAGTTTATAATTTCAAATTTACAAATTCAATAGCTATCAAATTTTGCACTTAGAGGTAGAATTACTATCTGAAGCTCCATGCAGAGTTACAAGTTGAGATCATTAGCGGAACCAGAAAAAAAATTCAAGGATAATATTGGGAAAAAAAACTAAATATCTCAGTGGCAAAAAATTTGATAGTGTTTAAACAATTTCAAGCTTCTTCCGAAATATTGTGTTAATTACACAATCAAAAACATAGTAAATTCAAGCCTAACATTAAAAAATATAACAAGCATTCATTAAAATTCGTGGTCAAGAATGCTGTGGAAAAATTCAAGTTGATTTTCGGTGATTACAAGTAGCACTTAGCCTGTACCATATAGTTCCCAAATTGGAAGTAGGTAAACAAAAAATTAGTAATGTGATACAAGCTAAGCGCTACTTGTAATCCCAGGAAATCAACACGAATTTCTCCACAGTACCCTTGACCATGAATTTAAATAAACACTAGTTATATTTCAATGATAATTGATTGGATTAGATTGAAATTTAGTTTGTATGTGTAACACTCAAATCATGCAGAAGGATCGTAATAACTACTCCACTAGATAAAATAACACCAAATTCAGTTACTCAATTTTGCTTTAGACTGTTTGAAATATTGAGAAAAATTCAAACGGGCTAAAGAAAAATTTATTTCAAAATGCATTGGAGCACATTAATTCACAATAAGGTATTTCTTCTGATACATAAGATAATCAATCTAAGACTAATTGAATGATGCTTAATAATTAACATCAAAGGATACATACTTGATCTAGACCTGGGCGAACCATTTCTAGATTTGGGATTATCATCAGATTTTACAGAGGCAGAACGAGAACGAGAACCCCTTACAATAGATTTACTTGTTTCACTTGGGGATTTGGATTTAGACTTTGAACGATCTCTAGCATTTTCTTCATTTGATGGACTCCTCGATCTGCTTTTCACAGAAGAATTGGATCTTGATCGAGAATGTTTACCTCTACTTGCATTGGAGTTAGATCTTGATCTAGGTTGAGAATCTCCATTAGCAGGAGAACACGGTTGTGAGACACTTTTCGAATTTGATTCCAAAGAAGAATTCAAATCAACCCCATTGGTTTGATCAGTTTCCATGTCTATAATATGTTAATAAATAAGTTTCCTCAATCAGAAACGCATCATATAATATTGCTACAAGTTCTTTTTAACAAAACCTTAGACACCCGATATCAATCAAACTACTGTCATAGATAAGTAGATGTCTACTCTACTGCGTCAATTTTTGGCTCTATCACATAGACAAATATGTCTATAAATCAAATAATTTGACAACTTTGTGTCTAATCCTTCACAATAATATATCTGTATGATATATTTAGTCTATTTTTGTCTTGGAATATATTCCAATTCTTTTGGTTGATTATTAAATTTGTCATTTTTAGAATTGGAATATATTCCAAGACAAAAATAAACTAAATATATCATACAGATATATTATTGTGAAGGATTAGACACAAAGTTGTCAAATTATTTGATTTATATTAAATATCCTTCATCAAGAAGACTCATTAAACTTTTATAAATATGTCTATGCTCTCTATGCTCTATCATTTCTTCTTCTCATCTTATGTTTTAAAAATTTTGTATCAGTAATCAGTATCAGTGTTGCTAATCGGCGGATTTTAATCTGATTTGCAAATAATTTTGAATTAATATCGGGAATTCGATATAAACCAGAAAGAGCCAGTCAAATGTTTTCTTTAACTTGAGCGCATGGAAAATATCCAATTTTTTCAGATTTTTTTTTTAAATATATGTGGTTCTATGAACTATCGGATTTTCTTCGGATTTTTTGACATAGAATTCGGATTTTTCAGTGAAGTAGCATTGGTAACACTGATCACTGATTCTAATCTGTGATTTAAGCATGGTCTATGTCTATAGACTTAACCTATATTCATATATGTACACTATATTTGAAATAGTGTGGTTCAATATCAAATTTTTAATTTTTTATTAATAAATTTTTACTGTGTTATGCATTACTAGAAGTATATAACAATGGAGGTAGAATTGAATGAAGAAATCTCTCTTAACGAGGAATGTAATCGAATTGATGTTGATCTACAAAATGGTCAGGGATCTGCTAATGGACTCGAAGCCAAACTAAAATTGGAGGTATCTGTGAATAATGCCAATAGAAAAGTTGTTACAGCGTTCTCGAAAGCAATTCGTTTTGTAGGTGAGGTTAATCCTGATGATTCCAAATACAATCATTTTACGTTGATTCGTAACAAGAAAACAAATAAGGTAAGAACTCATGGAATTAGACTTATACGAATTTAATTAATGTATGTTACTAGAACTAGACTAGCAATATGAAATCATTCATTAGATCACTGTAGATTTATTCTATTTCCCTTTCATTATTCTGATGTTAATTTATAGGTTCGGTTGGTCTCTTATGATTCAGCTCCTATAGATTCCTTCAATAAAAAAGACGGATCTTCAAAGAATAATGAAACTCTTACATCTGAAAGGATTCGAGAGATTGGGGTAACCGAGTTCGGTTCTAAAAAGGCTATAAGAGCTTTCCTACAGAAAGAAAAAATGAAATTGGATATTGAGGATGTAAAAGAAGAATTACAAACAGTAGTATCAGGTGAGTGGATGCAGAGTTTTGGTGAAGGGACTCCACTAATTTTACTCAATTTTCTTTTAGAAATAAATTCCAACGATCTTACTCTGAATCAATCCCAAAGCCAGTCTATGCAGGAAGATTCAGAATATTTGCCTCCTATCAATAGAAATGCTTCGTCTCTTGAGCAGGTTTATGAATTAGAAAATTTGATACCTTCGAAAGTGATGGACAGTTTACAATCGGACTTGGAAGTTGTTGTTGAAACAGACGATTTGACAACTCTCCCGTAAGTTTTAAGTTTGGAACTGTGAGCGTAGTTATTAAATTGTTGATTTTTTTAGGTTATGTCCTTTCTGTCTGCAGAATTTAAGAATATTGAAAGGAAACGATGAAATCATGTCGAATAGTTCAAGAAGTAAAATATACCTTTACTTGAATTACTTAATATACTTTTTGATAACTCCTGTGAGAAATATGAACAGAAAATACGTTGTATGTGAATCTTCTCCTGTTGTTAACAGTTATATTTTGGATAACTTCAGTACCACTGCTGGAAAAGCTATGAGGTGAGTTTTGAATGATCATGTTTCGATTGGAAGCAATACAGTAGGTGTGTTGAATCTCTTAAATGAAATGCTACAGTATATAGTTGACAAGACAATTGTTGTCTTTCATAATTGATTTTTGCAGAAATAAAGTTTTTTACTTTTACACAAAAATGATGTGAAATATGTAAATTTCTGTGTATTCCAGAACCCGACCGACATTCATGAGGGATAAAGCGATCTGCTACATATTGGTCTTGGCAATGCTTGCTTCTCCCAAAAATCAGATAGATTTGGAAGCCCTTTCTAAAGAAATGAAGATTGGAATCAAGAAACTGCAAGAAATATCAAGGTTGCTTGCATTCTCTTCAGGTGGCCCTAAGACGGTTGTCCTGAAAATGCCCTTACCAGCTGCTGTCACAGCGTCCAAGGGAAAAAGGAAAAAATGATATATTCAATATCATCCAATGATTACTGGATCACGTTTCTGGTTTGAAATTTTAATTGAACTGTATATTTACAATTGACGAATATTATTTGTGTTTTTTTAATTTTTTCTTTTTCTTTTATTGAGAAATTAATTTCCTGCCTTAGAGATTTTTTGTGGGGCATTTACAATTCACAACTGTTAATTTATTGAATTGATTTTTTAAATTATTGTCAATTGTTGTAAATATGTGAATAAAAGAATATTTTTAACATAACTGTTTTTATTCAATTTTATTCCACGATATTCCAAAAAATATTTGTTCATCCACATACCAAAGTATGAACTATGTTAGATGTTAGAATGTCGTTTATACTGCTTTTATTTTTTTATTGATTGGGCTAATCAAAATGGTTACGATGAAAATTCAAGATATACAAATTTTTGATAGCCCATGTTTTAGTCCTATTTTATGCCTCAATAATACAAATGAATAGTTTTTTTAATTTCTTTATTCATTGGGCTAATCAAAATTCTGTACAAGAGAAAAGTCACAGCTGTCGCTAAGCAAAGGCCGTCCTAGTTCGAGACACAATTTGCTGCCCCAACAGAATTCAACTTTGCAGAATGCAAAAAATTAATATTGTATAATCGGGCAGATGAACAAATTGAAAGCTACTTTTTGAATAATTTCAATAAGTTTTATCTATCTGGTTGATTTGTATGAATCTTTCTCCAATAGAAAATAATGCTCTATCCAAAATTGTAAAATGAGAACTAATTTAAAATATGCTAATTTTTTTTTGCAGAATCCCACAAGACGAAGGATATAACAGCTTAAAGTTCATTCAGAAAACATCTCATGGCAGATAACTGTTCATGATTGAAGATTCTTCGTAATATCACATTTTTAACCTGATCTGATCGAAAACTTTTCTCGTAAATTATTACCAAATATACCATACCCCTTTTTTGCGGATGCGCTTAAATATAGCACATCCACCAGATATTTTTCAAGGATTTCCCTATATGGCGACATCTAGGAAAAGTAGCTCAAACCAAGTTTTGGTAGTTTCACTATTAAGTGTTTAGTTGGATGAATTATAATTTTCTTCATCTTTGAGCTTAAGAATGCCCTCAAAGTTGAAGCTGGAACTTTACCAAAAGGACAATATTTGAAGATAAATACGGCCAGCATCATTGTTCAACACAAATATAAGTTGGAAAAACAAAGAGCTTCAAGTGAACCTTGGAAAATTTTTAAGAGTTGTCGTGTTTACGGCGGCCGGTTGGGGATAATTGATTTAACCAGGAATTTTGTACGAGTCGAACGAAATCGTTTGAGAAGTTACATCGGGTTAAAATTCGAAAATTACAGACAAAAATAAGTGATCGCGAAAAAAGAGAAACAAAAAGGTTGAAAAAGCAAACCTCTATCTAAAACTAGAACAAGTTTAAAAGCATTGGAAGTTACTTGCCTTGCCAGATCCTTTTCCGTCACTTTCCTTTCTTCTTAACAGGTCGAGACATGTTTTGTATCTATTCTTAGATTGAAAATTCAGAATTGAGTCCTTCAAATTGTACTAACCATATACAAGCACAATGTTATGGAATTCAGTATTAATTTCTTACTTCATCAATTCGAATTCGTATTTTTTTCTTCTCATATCCTCTCAAAACCAACTATTCTAACATCCAACATATTCATCAGCTGTTAGTTCTGAAAATTTGAACGATTTCGAAATATTTTCACTGCACAATCATTCAACACCAAGAATACCTTAATAATTCATCTCCTAAATTCTTCAGGAACAATCAAGAAATATCAATTCTAGTTATAGAGTCGAAAATAAATTATGAAAAGCAGAAAGAAAAGTCAAGTAGTAAGCCACAGAAAATTGTCCTCTTAGGATGCGCACAGATATGAAATTTGGAAATAAAATTAACTTGATTTAGATATTGATTTGGCTCAATTCGGACATTTAGATATAATTCTATTTCAATTTCAATGTTGTCGTAATGTTTATGATGAACAATTTGAATCAAATTCCCAAATCCTAGAATATACTACTGTAGAATGAATCAAAGAAGAAAATAATATGCGCACTTCACTTTCTGAAGCATTTATCAATTAGATAACTTCCAAATGTGAAGAATGAGAGGAAGAATAAACCGAAAAACATAATACAGATAAATTAGTGCTCGAGTTAGATAAAAGGAATCGTTAATACTCACATTTTTTGTCAAAAAACCTCTATCCCTTTTCTAAAAAAGTCTAGCCATGTTGAATATGTATCTATTCCCTGATTGATAATCCAGAATTGAGTCCTTAGAATTGTATTAACGTATTTTCTTCTCATACTACCTCAAAACCTCAAAAAGAATGAATTAACATCATTGAGAATCGAAGACTTCTGTTCCCACATCCAACATATCCATCAGCTGTTACCTACTTCTGAAATTAATAAATAATTTTGATATCTTATCGCTACTCATTCATTCAATATCAAGAATACCTCAATACTTAACACCCCAGGAATAATCAAGAAATACTAATTCTGTTTGGGAGTAATATAAATTATGAAAAGCAGAAAGAAAAGTCAAGCAGTTAATCACAGAGAATTGTCCTCTTAGGATGTGCACAGATATGAAATATGGAAACAACATGCACTTTTGTTTCGAACATTTAGATAAATTCTGTTTCAATTTTGATATTGATTTGACATGAATGATAAAAAAATTCGCGGCAAATTACCAACTCCCAGTATGTAGTTTTGTTGAATCATCATCAAAGAAGGGAATCACATGACGCATCCTACATTTTTAAGCAGTTTTCAATTTACTTCGAAAATCAAAGAAAAAGAGAGAGAAGTAACCGAAAAACTTACCAAACACTCATTATTACACGAGATAGATGAAAAGAATTAGCAATACTCACATTTTTGTTCGGAAATCCTCTTCAACTTAGCACAAGAATACTTATCACTCATCACAAAATGGCCACCAAAATCGCTGAAAGCAAAAGCACAGATTTCTCGGATCTAAAAATTCAACAAACACCTGCGCGAGTTGGTCGAATGCAAAATAAATTATTTCAACTGCACCCTGATAAACAAATGAAAGCATATTGAATTTGCATCACCGTTTGGATAAACAGATGTTCCAAAAAATGAGATAATCTTATCAGTTCGATATAATTAGGTACAGTTCGAATTTTGGCTGGAAGTAAAATTTACGTAAACAGATTTTCTAGTCAGGGGAAGGTTTTTTGATTCGAATAACCTGAACTACAGAATATCAATAAGGCAATAAATTCATCGTGTTTAGATTTTAAGTATAAATATAATATAACAATTTCAAGCTGATCACATCAAATGTATCGGGTGTCCCAAATACATTATTCAGTAAGGGAATTCCAGAATAGCTTTGAGTTAGAAAAAAAGAATGGCACATTTTCGGGCACGATTCTTGAGAGAATTAATTTGGTGAAAACCACAATCTCTCAATTTCAACTGTTTTCAAGCTTTAAACGAACATTGGAAAATGGCGCGAAATGAGAAGTTCTCATAACTTCTTCATTATTGGTGCTATTCGAAATTATAAATTTTTTCAGAAGTAACAGCTAATTTTTTTAATTTTTGTATTTTTTCAAAATACATATAACGATACAATTTGAAATTGACAAATTTGAATAGTTTTTCCATAGAAGAAACTTTATTTAGAATTGATAAAAACTCTAATCTAACCATGAAAAAGAAAAAAAAAAAAAGAAACAGTAAAATTTAAAGAACAACATCAATCAATTGGATAAATGAACAAATCAAACGGTGTTGCATCCGGAGACCTTGGTGGCCACTTGGTTAATTTGTCGTGTCAAACTGAAACTTTCGATGAATTTTATAGTTTGAAATGAAATTCTTATATCATGTTGTAAATTTTCTGAATTGTATTTTCTATGGTTATGGTGCCACAAAAAAGATGAAATTGAGCTCAAGTAGTTGAGGGGTGACTGTAATCATATCAGAAGGATCGTCTCCAAGGGCGCAATAGGCGTATGAATGAACAAGCACTCAAAAGCTCCCGACATCTACATTTCTACAAGGAATTCAGATATGGGTTAAATTCTTATAGAAGGTCTAAACTCATAAAGCTGCATTATCAATATCTGCATAAAGATCATTAAACCACTCCCAGATAGATCGAAATTATCCCTATGTTAGAAAATACGTCAAGTCTATTGAGGGACGATATTCGGTAAAATCAAGACACGATTTTCACCAATATATCATACTTCGGATCAAACCAATATTTCAGCGAGCACATTATCCTGATTAAAATCAATAGGTGGTAAAATCTAACCTGTCTATTGTTAGATCCTCATTTGCGAATACAGAGTTTGATTTTATTTCATAGAATGTACAGTTGAGGTTGTACTAGCCATCCTCTTGTTGACGGGATCTTTATTTGTAATCAACGCCGTTCTGACAACGATGTTGTCGTCTTGAGAAACTGTTTACCGACTGAATTTCAAAAGATCAAGCTACTAGAAATATTGACCTATCCTCAGTATGTAGGTATATAAACATACTTTCATTTTATCTATTAATAATAATAGTAGGATGATATCCTGAACCACCTTCTCTGTTTAGTGCAAATTATGCAAAATGTTCCTAGCAAAAGGGTTTTCCGTGAAGAAGTTTCATGTTGATAATAAAAAAAAAGTATATTTTGAGAGAAATATACCATTATGTCATTAACGATGGAAAACTATATCAGTCAAATTGCCGCCACGGTATCGGTTAAACCACCTTATCTTTTTCATGAAATTTAGCATTACAAATTCGCATATTTGCGTCTTCGATAACTTCACGAATTTAATCTTTAAGATCTTGAATCAATTGACCTTATCTTCCTTGTGATCCTAAAGATTTGTGACACGGCGCATTGACTCGATGAAACAGCACCTTTTTTTTCTTTATTTCTTAAAATGGTCTGTTTAGCTAAAAATGAATTTGTTCCATACTTCACGGACACAGTGTATACTGAAGGCAATTTAGCTAGCCGGTAGAGCAGTTTATTATTCATTTCAAGCCATCTATAAAGGACAATAAAATCGTTCACGGTTGGCGCATCGCGATTTCTCGTTCGAGTTTTCGTTTCAAGACAGCCGCGCGGAGGTTGGGAAATTTTCCTGAAAAATTTCTCGGCAACGCAGGAGGAGGAGGACTAATTGAAAAGTTGGTCATTATTTACGGCCAGCGGAGTATGCATTTATGGCGAATTAGCATAAATGCAAAGTATTGCACACTTATTGCCTAGTGCTATGGTACACTGACCCTTGTGGCATCCGGAGGTTGAAGCGGAAGTTGTATTTTCCGACGTTGCGATGCATTTTCGCCAAACACTGCAGGCGATTTCCACCCCTGATACGCCAAAAGGGCCGGTTGAGCTCGGTCCAAAAATCAAGTTATTGCTCTGTGGGCTCGAAGAAGACGCCACCGCTGCAGGTGTCGCAAATTTGTTTATGTTGTTTGAATGCAGAGGGTTTTGTTTGGAATATACGGGAATATTTAAAGGGTGTTTTTTTTAGAGCTATAGAACTTCAATTTGCAATAAAACAACGATGGATTATTCGATTGACATTAATTTTATTTATCCGCAAGATAATCTTGTGGCATTACATTTTAAATATGATTTCTGGCATATGACCGCCACGGCTGGCTCAGATGTAGTCCAATCTGGACGTCCAATTTTCGATGACTTTTTCCAACATTTGTGGCCGTATATCGGCAATAACATGGCGAATGTTGTATTCCAAATGGTCAAGGGTTTGTGGCTTATCCGCATAGACCAATGACTTTACATAACCCCACAGAAAGTAGTCTAGCGGTGTTAAATCACAAGATCTTGGAGGCCAATTCACAGGTCCAAAACGTGAAATTAGGCGGTCACCAAACGTGTCTTTCAATAAATCGATTGTGGCACGAGCTGTGTGACATGTTGCGCCGTCTTGTTGGAACCACACCTCCTGTACATCATGGTTGTTCAATTCAGGAATGAAAAAGTTAGTAATCATGGCTCTATACCGATCACCATTGACTGTAACGTTCTGGCCATCATCGTTTTTGAAGAAGTACGGACCAATGATTCCACAAGCCCATAAAGCGCACCAACCAGTCAGTTTTTCTGGATGTAACGGTGTTTCGACATACACTTGAGGATTAGCTTCACTCCAAATGCGGCAGTTTTGTTTGTTAACGTAGCCATTCAACCAGACGTGCGCTTCATCGCTAATGGACGTAGTGCGCGATACGTATTCCGCACAGAACCATTATTTTCGAAATAAAATTGAACTATTTGTAAGCGTTGTTCAAGCGTGAGTCTATTCATGATGAATTGCCAAACCAAACTGAGAATAAATCACTTGACAGCTGTTAAATCGGTCGCCATCTTGAACAGTAATGCGAACTTAAAGTTATATACCTCGAAAAAAACACCCTATATTAATCTCTATCAAATGTGCGCGATCGAAGATCAGTCCTTTTTCATACACCTAACCTTGTTTAGATCGAAAGCGCGAGAAATGTTAAATCTATACGTAAAATCGATAATTTTCATTATTCTCCCCTCACAAATGCGTTGCTATGGAATAATTATGAAGAAATCAAGCTGCATCCGATGCTCAATGAACGGAACACTGCATTTCAATAACGATAAACATATTTTTCGTAATAAACGATGATTAAAATTCACCGTTTCAGTTTCGTTTCAAATCAGCAAGTTTTAATTGTATGTATTTAAGATGAGAAGTTAAATGTTGGAATTTCGCATCCTCCATGTGAATTTCGCGCGAAAAACTTGGTATGCTATTGAAAAAGTGAGATCGGAATGTAATAAACTATCCCCTTTATTTTTGTACGTAGAATCTACTGAAATAATAGAAATATAGGTTCTAATTTGAAAATTCATGTTCATCTATATGATGAATGACTTCATTGTAAAGTGTTTTTTTTAGAGCTATAGAACTTTAAATTGCAATGAAACAACGATGGATTATTTGATTGACATGAATTTTATTTATCCGCAAGATAATCTTGTGGCATTACATATTAAATGTGATTTCTGGCATATAACCGACACGGCTGGCTCGGATGTAGTCCAATCTGGACGTCCAATTTTCGATGACTTTTTCCAACATTTGTGGCCGTATATCGGCAATAACACGGCGAATGTTGTCTTCCAAATGGTCAAGGGTTTGTGGCTTATCCGCATAGACCAATGACTTTACATAGCCCCACAGAAAGTAGTCTAGCGGTGTTAAATCACAAGATCTTGGAGGCCAATTCACAGGTCCAAAACGTGAAATTAGGCGGTCACCAAACGTGTCTTTCAATAAATCGATTGTGGCACGAGCTGTGTGACATGTTGCGTCGTCTTGTTGGAACCACAGCTCCTGGACATCATGGTTGTTCAATTCAGAAATGACAAGGTTAGTAATCATGGCTCTATACCGATCACCATTGACTGTAACGTTCTGGCCATCATTGTTTTTGAAGAAGTACGGACCAATGATTTCACCAGCCCATAAAGCGCACCAAACAGTTAGTTTTTCTGGATGTAACGGTGTTTCGACATACACTTGAGGATTAGCTTCACTCTAAATGTTTGTTGACGTAGCCATTGAACCAGAAGTGTGCTTCATCGCTAAACAAAATAAAATGGACGTATGCGCGATACGTATTCCTCACAGAACATTTATTTTCGAAATGAAATTGTACTATTTGAGTCTATTCACGATGAATTGCCAAACCAAACTGAAAATAAAACACTTAACAACTGTTAAATCGGGCGCCATCTTGAACAGTAATGCCAACTTAAAGTTATATACCTCGAAAAAAACACCCGTTATTAATGTTTCTGTTCATCGATTGAAAAATTATGACTTAGTTCCTCAATACAATTAACTTTTTCATGGAATTTTTGTTTCAGTTATGTATCAATTGGAATTAACTTCAAGAGTTTTTTGATTCAAAACATCAATTTCTCGTTCAACGGTACCATATGAAGTTCTGTAATTTCTCTTAAAATTGAGATAACGTATTTAACAAAAAGAGGAAATTTTCAAAGAAGATTGACAACATCAAACAAGAGTATTCGTAAAAATTCTCGTCTTGCAACGCCTCTACAGGGTGTTCTGAATTAAACCTTATTTTCAATAGAAAAAGATAAACTTCCTTGATATTTTGTTAGTTCCCCTAATTTAAATTTTTTTTCATTTTGATTATTCATTCGTTTTTATGTTTTCGCCGTTAATTTTTTTGTGAATTTTCGACATGATATTTTGCAGCACGAACAGACAGAACTGAATTAAAAAACTTCGAGTAAAAATTGACAAATTACAGACAATCAGGCATAAAAATGATAAATTAACTCATTATCCTTTCTATCCCAACACACACCTATCATTAAAAAAAAAATAATAACAGTTCGTATTGGCCAATCCATCTACAAGGCGATCCGAAAGAGCCTAATCACCATATTTCCTTAATTAATTATTAATCCGCACCGATTGCAAAAAATTCCATAAATCACGTTTCCTACCCTTCGTTATCCACGCGTCCGAAGGTGGAAACTCAAAACAGCGCGGCTTTCTTGAAGGAGGGGAACTGTTAAAGTGGCAAGTAGGTCGCTTGGACTCGAGTAGACCGCCAGAAACCGTGCAAACGTCGTCTACACCTTGTGCTTATGGCGATCTCGGAACCATTGCCCGAATTTTCGGTTCTGTGCTCCCCGTGCCTCTATGATCCTCGTTCTTCTTCTTCTTCTTCTGTGTGCTACCGTTCGTTGCGATAGAGATGCTGGTTTTCTGTGTTTCGGATGGTGGTGTACTTTTTTTCGAGTCTTGTTTGGTTTTTGCTTGTTGATTGGAAGGATGTGATAGGTTGGATATGGTGAGTTAAAAATTTGATTTTGAGCTTTATTTCAATATGTGAATGTTGGGATTGGGTACAGCCAAAAGAAGGTGATGATCTCATGAGAAACCACGTGAGTGAAAACAAAGAATGGTCTTTATGAACCTATAAGTTGAAGGAACTTTACTTCAGTATGTACAGTGTCCTTATTTCTAAGCACTTTGAAATTCAAGGAACGATAAAAATCATAAAGAATTTCAGACTTTTAACCTTTGAAATTGATTGATTAATTCATCGAACTAGTGGAATAAATAACTGAAGCCTCTAATTTTTCGATCAAAAGCTCAAAGATGTTGAGAAATTCACTGACAATTTTTTTCTTTGGTTTGTTTATATTGCAAAATAGTGAGGATATCAAAATTTCCAAACTATCTGAAATGATCACTTTTTGAACAAAAGTTCTGAACCCAAATCACACTGTTCCAACTAACAAATCAAATCTTATTCCAAAACTTATGAAGAATAAGAAACATTCGTTAGTTATTAGAACTGTAATAAAGAATAACATTAGATTCGTCTTCAGCGATGAGGCTAAAGATATCAACCCAAAAAAATGCAGAAATTGAATAAGTAAACATTCGTATATATTTTCCTGTCATTTTTTCTATAAGGTGTGTAGAGACTCTTACATTATCAAATCTAAATCAGGCAATGTAAGGAGTTTTCCACTAAAAGCGTATAAAAAACTTTCTATCAATCATAAATCTTTCAAATGCATGAATTGGAGTTTTAAGCTCGAATATAATCAATGTTACTTCAACAAATTTGCCCACGAAATTAGTGCAAATGGTTAAGATGGTACATAATTTTTTATTTGATTTCTGTATTCCATATTTCTGAGAATGAAGTTGAAAATTCAAAAAATTAATATGGTGACTACAATGTCATAGTCTTAGACAAGAAAAAATGTACTTGGTGATGAACTGACTTGATACAAAATGGTGAAGGTGACGGTAATCCAGTTTGCTCATGATTTTACATTGAAATAACACTGTGTTGGTGTTCAGAGCTTTTGAGCATTAGTTCATCCATGGACCTTTTACGCCATTGGAAACCATAACAACGTACACGTTTACCTACAAAGGCATATACTATAAGATTTATTATGATGATAATGCTGTCAATTTTTTTTATCTAGAAGAAAGGGTTTGGATGATATGATCCTTCTGGAATTCGGCATGAACATTCTAGGGGTTATTTTACATGTACCAACTAGATTTCAAGCGAGTTGGATCTGTTGTTAAAAAAATAGGGGGTTTCCAATAAGAGATTTCATTTTGATATTGAAAAAAACGAGTATATTTTGAGAGGAATCAATTAATGTTTATTTCATTGTAAAGAGGATGGTATGCCATTAACGATAGAAAAGATATCAGCCAAATGGCCGCTATGGCTACGGTTGCAGTACCATATCCTTTTCATGAAATATTGCAAATTTGAACTATATCAACATAAAATTCCGAGTAAAATTCCGTCAGAAATTGAAAGTAAAAGTTCTTATTCATAAATAAATGAATACATACTAATGAGGACATCCTCGACTGAAAAAAACTCATTTAAAATTGATGTAATTCTGTATATGTAAATAAATATTGTGATTCTTCATCTGATATAAATTCCTTACTAATTAATCATTTCAATACTAGTTGATTAATAATTGATTTTTTCGTTATGAGACTAGTAGAGATATTACACAATATAAAAAATTATATTTGAATAACGCTAATCATTCCATAATTTATTACTTAAGATTATATCAATTATGTATTATTTTGGTAATTGAGTTAGAATGGAGAGCAGAGTTAGAATGGAGAGCAGAATAATTCTGTAGATATAATGAAAAATTTGCCACAAAAGTAATAGAATATGTAGATATATTCTCTTTATTCCATTTGACTATAATAGGGTACTTAGTTTTAATTTCGGTTACATATATTTTCGTTTGCATGTCTTCTGCATTATTAGATATTATTTCCAATGAGGGGTTTCATTTGGAATTGCCCGCTATCTGGCCAGCTATCACATTTGAAGGTATAATCTTTTGACATAAGTAAAAATTACGCCATTACTAAAAATGGAACGATACACGCTTCAAGAATAGCCTGAACTCTTACACTCCACATATTCCATATAGCTCCACTGCCAGCACTTTGAATTCAATGGTCAATAAAAAGCGTTTTCTTTAAAGCGTACACGCAATGGCATTCTTAATAAATGCCAGAAAAAAGAATGCAATCGGAAAATCTGGTCGATGCCTGCATTAATTTTTTTTCACCACACCGAAGAAACTTGGCGTATCTACATAAGTACAATTATATTCTACTTTATAACCCATTCGGAAGTTTCGGTATAACCATCTTTCATATCTTCAGTGTAACAAGCGAAGGTATTTACAATGCAGCAATCTGCGCGTAGTAAAGAAGAAAGTTTGTAAGTTTGTTGGGCGTCGAGATTCACGTAAGTGATAAGTGCCAAATATTAGGGGATGTGAGGGGTTGGGCCTTTCATAATTATAATGAAATGTGGAACAGAATCCAGAATTTACACTCACATACCTAATAGACATTCTGTTTTGCGTATAAACTGCTTCTTGTAGATTTTATCGATTTGGAATTCGTTAGGGAAGTAGCTGGAAAGAATGGGGTTCTTGTTCCTTTTTGGAGAGCCATAACAGGGTGACTTAGAAGTGAAGGAGCCACAGATTCCTGTTACAAAGATATTGAATCATATAAAGGGTGTTTTTTTTAGAGCTATAAAACTTTAAATTGCAATAAAACAACGATGGATTATTCGATTGACATGAATTTTATTTACCCGCAAGATAATCTTGTGGCATTAAATTTTAAATATGATTTCTGGCATATGACCGCCACGGCTGGCTCGGATGTAGTCCAATCTGGACGTCCAATTTTCAATGACTTTTTCCAACATTTGTGGCCATATATCGGCAATAACACGGCGAATGTTGTCTTCCAAATGATCAAGGGTTTGTGGCTTATCCGCATGACCAATGACTTTACATAGCCCCACAGAAAGTAGTCTAGAGGTGTTAAATCACAAGTTCTTGGAGGCCAATTCACGGGTCCATAACGTGAAATTAGGCGGTCACCAAACGTGTCTTTCAATACATCGATTATGGCACGAGCTGTGTGACATGTTGCGCCGTCTTGTTGGAACCACAGCTCCTGGACATCATGGTTGTTCAATTTAGGAATGAAAAAGTTAGTAATCATGGCTCTACATATACCGATCACCATTGACTGTAACGTTTCGGGCCATCATCGTTTTTGAAGAAGTACGGACCAATGATTCCACCAGCCCATAAAGCGCACCTAACAGTCAGTTTTTCTGGATGTAACGGTGTTTCGACATACACTTGAAGATTAGCTTCACTCCAAATGCGGCAGTTTTGTTTGTTGACTTAGCCATTCAACCAGAAGTTGCACTATTTGCAAGCGTTGTTCAGGCGTGAGTCTATTCATGATGAATTGCCAAACCAAACTGGAAATAAATCACTTGACAGCTGTTGAATCGGTCACCATCTTAAACAGTAATTCCAACTTAAAGTTATATACCTCGGAAAAAAACTCCCATTACAAACAACAAAATGTAGTTTTAATTGTGAGATATTCGCGAAAGTTTTTCCTCCAATTCATTTGAATTAATGAGCGTAGCCTCGAAAGATCGTAAAATGAAGGACCAAACTTATCCCAGCCATGATTAAGGTGCTTTAATCGGACCTTCGTTCTCTCGAACTTTTCGACCTCAATGTTTTGGTCGATTTTAACAGTTATCCACATGTAAAAGACCTTCTGCCCAATGCCACGTTCACCGATCGATTCGGCATATTTTTACACCGCGAATGAACCCCACACTGGTAAATTTCTGATAGAGAAATATTCCTTTTATCGGAGTCGTTAAAACAGAATAAAAAAACTGCAGAATACAGATCTTTCGCAAAGACAAATAGATTAATCTCATTCGTGTTAGAGAATGGGTAAATAAATTATACAGCGTGTGCCAAGAAATATACTAACTGACAAACGTCATGTACCCCGAACAGTAGGTGTTATGGTATGGGGTGCTATAGCACATGCAAGTAGGTTACCTTCAAGAAAAAGTGGAGCCATCTGTTCTCACCCACCTTAACCGGCTAGAGAATCCAATATTTCAGCAAAATAATGCCCGATCTCACGTTGCCAGAGTTAGTTTAAACTTTTTCGAAGCTACCCATGTGAATCTTTTGCCATGGCCGCCCAGATCCCCCGATCTTCTGCCCATAGAGCATGTTTGGGAAATCATGGGTAGAAGGCTTGGAAATTTACCCCAGCCCCCATGGACTTTGGCGGCTCTGAGACATGAAGTATAGGTAGCTTAGGATAGTATCCCTCAAGAAGAAATAGACCATCTTATTGCATCAATGCCGAGACGTGTTGGGGAGTGTATGGATAATCACGGTGGAGAAACATATTATTAACAAATTTATTGAAAAAAACTTGTAAACCCTTCGTTTTTTTCTCCAAATTTCAATCATTTACGCCTTGCTGCACTATCTATGTTTCACCAAATAAAAAATTGAAATTTTAACAGCTCCTTCTGGGTGTTGCAGTTTCTTTATCAGTTAGTATATCTTTCTCTTCCCTAACATAACCATTACATTTGGTGAAATTTTTACCACAGATTTTCTGAAAAATTACCGTATTCTTTAGCTTGAACAGTGGAATTTATTTAATTACAAGAGAACAATCACGTGCGGCGTTTTAGAATCGACAACAATCCTTCTCTAGAATTTTTCAAATTGTATATTATATCAAGTTTCATTTAAGCAGAGTATCTACCTATTTTTGCAATTGCTGACCTCCAAGTTGAGGTAATAATAGGTAAAACGCAGCAATACCAACATTACCAACAATAACCATCCCCACAAATTCGCAATGTTTTGTTTAGAAACTGCTAATTCCAATTACCCTAATTATATCAAAGCAGAACCTCGCTTTCTAGCTACAACGTGTCAACTGTGAAAAATCCAATTATCTAGTTACGAAATCTCAATTACGATAATAACGATAACGAAGATGGATAGCAGTCAACCTCAATCTTCATGTGTAGCCAGCGTATCCCAAAGGATGCATATCCGTAAACCGCAACTTGATACGTTTTCGAATAATCAGTCACATTTCCATGAACAGGTTCATTTCTAGAGGCACCGATGAAAACTGGCTTGGATCATACGCCTGGGTGCGTATGAAACTACGATGCCATCACAGTTTCCTAGATTCGAATTACGTGGTTTCGGCAAGAGAAAATTGATGTTTACTTTTCAATAGAGAGTTATGTGCGTTGGACTTTTTGAATGGATCTTGCTGATGAATGGTCGAGAACAAAGGCTCGAATGATGATTATCTGGGAGTGTTTGAATCTGCTCTGATTCTTGTAGTAGATCTATTCTTCTATGAGTTAAACTGAACACATGCCTTTACATGATCCCATTGAGAAAATATTTCAGTGCTTTCTCAATGGGATCATGTGAAGGCATGTGTTCAGTTTAACTCACAGAAGAATAAATCTACTACAGGAATCAGAGCAGATTTCTAAAGCCACTAGCCCATTATCTGGGCTATCACTTTCAAAGCTGTATTCTTTTAATATTTGCCAGCAGTTGGAGGAACTGGTGGAAAAATTTGAGCTGTTGGGAGCTGTTAAGAATCTAAACGGTGTGAGTCTCTCAAGAACAACTGAGAATATTGCTGCTGTATCCCGTAGTGTTGACGAATACCCAGGTTTGTTGATTACCCTTCGATCTTGGCAATAATAAGAAAAGATTAGAATAAAGAGAAAGGTTAGGTATACAGGATTATGTCAAGTGGAGTAGGCAAAGAAGGAGGGAATGGAGAGAGCATGTTGATAGGATGGCGCCAGATAGAATTGCATACATCTGCAAACATGAACGACCCAATGGAAAAAGAAAACCTGGATGTCCACCAAGATGGGGATAAAGTTGATTTTCCTCATATACTGAGTAGAAGGCAAGCCCTAGAAAACAAGGAGAATTCCCTAGCTAAAGGAAGAAGAAGAAGGGGCTCAGAAAATCCAAGAAAAGCGTTTCCATTTTCGATATGACACTGTTTGGTGAGGTTTTTGGACTGGTAGTGTTTTTAGACCTTATTATTATTATTTGAACTGGGGTCGTTTTGGTTCGGTAAGCCTTCCGGAAACTGCGACCATGCAGATCTTTTGTTCTCTACCCTACTCATTCATAGAAACCCAGGGAGGTCGTCAACGACGTTAATGAAGTTGACAACCTCCTTAGGGGCCTTGGCCGTTACCTCTCTGGTATCCAGGACCGGCTTACTCATGTGAATGGTTTTAGGCCAGCCAGCTCTGGACACTTGCATATCAAGTGTTCGGCTGTTTCTGCTTCCGATCCACATAGCCTGCAAATCTCGTCTGCTGACTTTCCCATACGGTACAAATGATGTTTGTACCGACAGTGCCCCGTCAGCAGTCCCACCATCACCCGAAGCTCGGCTCGCGACAGCTTCAGGAGCTTTTTGGTGTAGGTAGGTGAAATCTTCACGAATTTATTTGCCTGAACAAGTCTAGGAGTGTTAGTCAGTGGATCGTCCTGCTGTTGAACTCCCATAGCTGGACCGCAGCTTTATATTGGTCTTTTCCTATCCCACAGAAAGGCTCAGGTCCAGCAGGTGTTAACCTTGATGCACGTTCATCAGCTCTTTCATTTCCTTCAACCCCACAATGCCCTGGTACCCATAGTAGAGTCACCTTATTGCCTCTGGCCAGTTGCTTTATGGTGTTACGGCACTCCCAAGTCAGCAGAGACCCCTGACAACATGATTCCAGGGATCTCAGCGTGTTTAGACGTTACTTATTAGAAAATGTGTCTGGTGCAACTGTTACGGTGAATGAAGTGCGCTACCAAGCTATGATTAATGATTTTTTATAGGCGAAATTGGTTAATAATGATGTGAAATACATTTATTGTCAACAAGGCGGCGCTTCATGCAATACAAGCAACGAAACAATCTCTAGAAGAGGTGATCACAATTGGCCACTGAGTTTTTGTGATTTAAAACCTTTAGAGTTTTTTTCTTGTGGTCACGAGATAGATAAGGTCTCTGGTAATGCTCAACAATCGATTCAAGACCTTAAAAAATGGAATTCGTGAAGTTATCAAGGATGAAAATGTGCGTCTTCCATCGTTAATGATTTCAATAATGCAATAACCACCTATTGTTTTTTTTTTAAATATTCTTGGTTTTTTTTTATATATCAGAATGAAACCTTCATTGGATCTCCCTGTTGAATGTCAAAAAACACTAGACTTCTGAGCGTTTAGCAACTGTATTTTTTTTTCAGATGACACCTCGACCGAATGACCATCCCTAGTTCCCAGTCGTTCTCTTCGTCGCCTGAAGATGACGCGACGAAAATCCTAATGCAATATGCGCGACCTTGGTCCGAGAAAAGAGCCCGATCCTCTGCGACCGGGGCGACACTTCGACGTCGATCTCCAGCTCAGATATCTGTCACCTGGTGCTTTCACGGTGCTTCCTCCAGAGGATACCCCACCTCCAGATCCGCCACAAGCTCCAGTTCCTTACAGGTATGATATACAGCTTGGAATTAATCTTTTGCACCATAAAAAAGTGGTGATATTAAAAAAAATTGTTGGAGGTATGGCGCGTGATGCCATTCTGCTGAAAAATTTTCCAACTGAGGCGCATGAAAGTGGTTTTGAAGGATAAGTTTTCGTATTGGTTTCAAAAATAACTTTTGAATACGCAAAACTCTGAATGCAGAAGTTTTCCTATTAACGCGACTATCGAGGTTGAAATGAGAAATCATTGTATACGTGTAGGTATATACATTAAAAAAATCAGCTGCTTAGCTATAAAACATATAATTGAGGCATATGATCTAGAAGGCTCTAGAGGTCGAACAGCTTTGGGATAGGTCAATACCTGGATGACTTACAGCTTCTGACTTTAATTCAATGCTTTCCTCAAATTTTCTTTTAATTATAAAGAAAACAAGAAGTCTGAAGAATTTCCTAATTATAACTATCAATTATTCAATTTGATATACGAACATTTTCAAAGAAAGAAAAAAAAATTTGTTTTCATCTGTTCAAATTGAAGGCATTCTTAATAAAATGAGAAAAATCCTTTTTCATTGAAGCATGTAAAGAACTGAAATGAAGATATATTCAAACGACACCTGTACGGTATACATCATGAAATCTCTGGAATTTATGAAGCGCGTCTAGCATTGGCCGGAAGTCCTTTTTCTAAATTTAGAAAACGGAGACAACTGCATTGTATTATTTTTTATTTTTTGTGGAATGAATTCATTTTTCGTATTTTTTGAGTTCAATCTTTTAAAAACTACAGGTTTGATGATATGAAAAATCACAATTTTCAGAAAATATAAAAAAATACAGTTCTATGTTCTTTATAATACGACATGTCTCTAGAATTGAATTATCATGTGATTGAATCATCATACATTTTTAAATTTTATGATTTTGTACCGTTTTTCAGGAGATAATATTCTTTTCTCTATTTCAGTATTGTAATGAGTTCATTACAGTTCTAAAAACAGTGCTGTAATGAACTCATTGCAGCATTGTTTTCAGTTATATTTTTCATTTTGTGGTTGTCTACCCAGACTTCTAATCCTATCAAATTCAATACACGTCAATTGTCAATGTGATATAATTTGGATTTAGTTGAATGATTTGCGACATTATTCGCAATTTCTCTTAATTCTATTTATGTTATATCGATTTCGTCAGACATAATTCAAGAATTTAATGCGTAATTATGAATTTTTCAAAATTATTCGAATTCGTGTTCGAATCCACAAAATCATAATAAACGAAGGGCAATTAGCGATCATAGAATAAACAAACTCACCTGAGCATAGGTTTCATTCATGAAGTGGCTAGACGTTACTGAATATCAAAGTATTTCCGACTATTCCAAAAATAAATCGCATCCACAATCTTGACTTGAACTTGATGGAAATGTCCTCCAGTCTTCATTAATGCCTGCATCTTGAGAAATCGTTCTTGGCAGTAATCTGAGTGGTCCTCCGCCTGTATACCTACCTACTGTTATGTTTAGTACGGAATTTTTTTGTGACACTTCGCTTCAAGAACTGAGTGACATGATTAACATGTATTATGTGTCCAAGTATCAAGAAATAAGGTAAGAATGAAAATCAACATTAGCTGTGGAAAAATTGTATCGGGATATAATTCTGCTACTAACATGACAATAATTTTTCTTCTCTTAGTCAATAATCCCAATCTTTTTAAATTTTACTCAGATCAAATTTTTGTCCGCTCATTTCAGGGAACAGTCGATTTTTTTTGCCCATATAAGGGGTGTTTTTTTTTAGAGCTATAGAACTTTAAATTGCAATAAAACAACGATGGATTATTCGATTGACATGAATTTTATTTATCCGCAAGATAATATTGTGGCATTACATTTAAAATATGATTTCTGACATATGACCGCCACGGCTGGCTCGGATGTAGTCCAATCTGGACGTCCAATTTTCGATGACTTTTTCCAACATTTGTGGCCGTATATCGGCAATAACACGGTGAATGTTGTCTTCCAAATGGTCAAGGGTTTGTGTCTTATCCGCATAGACCAATGCCTTTACATAGCCCCACAGAAAGTCGTCTAGCGGTGTTAAATCACAAGATCTTGGAGGCCAATTCACAGGTCCAAAACGTGAAATTAGACGGTCACCAAACGTGTCTTTCAATAAATCGATTGTGGCATAAGCTGTGTGACATGTTGCGCCATCTTGTTGAAACCACAGCTCCTGGACATCATGTTTGTTCAATTCAAGAAAGAAAAAGTTAGTAATCATGGCTCTATACCGATCACCATTGACTGTAACGTTCTGGCCATCATCGTTTTTGAAGAAGTACGTACCAATGATTCCACCAGCCCATAAAGCGCACCAAACAGTCAGTTTTTCTGGATGTAACGGTGTTTCGACATACACTTGAGGATTAGCTTCACTCCAAATGCGGCAGTTTTGTTTGTTGACGTAACCATTGAACCAGAAGTGCGCTTCATCGCTAAACAAAATAAAATGGACGTAGTGCGGGATACGTATTCCGCACAGAACCATTATTTTCGAAATAAAATTGCACTATTTGCAAGCGTTGTTCAGGCGTGAGTCTATTCATGATGAATTGCCAAACCAAACTGAGATAAATCAGATAAAATTTTTTTACATATTGCTGCAATAGGAAAGTGAAATATATGTTTAGGTTGTATGATTATTATGATGATCATCAGAATTTTCATCGTCATGATTTAAACCAAATTCCTTGCAATTTCAAACCATAATTCGAAAGATTCATAACATCAACTAACTTCTCCACATTTTTACTACAGACTAACTCCCACCACCAGAAGAAACAGGAACCAGTCCTTCTCAATAATCGCAGAACCAACCAGCAAAGTACCTTCCAGGACCACCTCACCTACAGGCCGTATAAGTCCCTTCAGAGGACGAGGCTTCAACCCCACAGGTTCTCGTCATGTCTCTCCTGCTCCCTCTCCACCACCGGAAACGGTGGACAAGGCTGCCAAACCCCCGAAAACCCCCACCAAGAAATCCAAGATCCCTCAGATCAAGAGAAGAAACAGTTCCGGTCTGTTTGGGGAGAAAGTGTCGAACCCTGAGGATACCCCTGATTCGACGCCGACCAAAGGTAGCCTGGGGACGAAGCTGAGCAAAAGCATGTCCAACATTTCGCCCGGTAAGGTGTCCAAGAGGCCGCCGCCAAGTCCTAGTAGAGGATACGCAGCCAAGTCGGCTTTTCGACAGCTTTCGCCAATCCTAGGTGAGTATTAGATTGAATTGAAATGTTTGAGAAGGAGGTAGAAGTAGGTGGACATCTAGGTTGAAAGTGAACTACATACTATTTTTTTTGTTACTATTTATTTTAATTCAGTTATACATATGATGACATAGATAGATTTCCCTCCAGAACTTGGAAACAGTGTTCCAAAGAAAATATCATCCTGTGGATTTGCTATCGAAATTGGCATGTCACATGGTGTAAACTATAACCATGTGAAATTTCAAATGTAATGATAGGATTTTATTAACAGAAACATAAATTCCATCAAATTTGCATGAAAACACCTGAAGGTCGCAGTAAAATGAACAAAACAATGAACTTATGACATAGCGCCCCCTTTCGAAAGCAGCAAAAACAAATTTATCATGAGTATATTTTGTCCTCAATCGACAAGATATTATCTTTCAGACGAGATCTGATTTGCTTAAAAATTTTGAGTCAAACTGAAGTTACAGGCACTTCAATCAGTCAGATTTCTGCCTTTCAACTACCCTTATTTGATGTCGTAAAATCGAAAGTGACAATTCAAAAAGATAGAGAATTTTCCAAGGATTACAGTGATGATATTTTTTCTTCAACTCTTCATATGAAACATTTTCGAGTAAAATTCATTTTTCTACTCGACGGTAGCTATTACGCCCCCTAGCGGTAGAGGTATGAACTTCAAAACAATTTCCAGTGTTTTCTCTTGAACACTTTAGTGGTAAAATTTTTTACCGCAACTATCTATGATGAGTGGATCCTGAGATATAGCCGCTTACCTCGCTTATTTGCCCACCCTGTTCAATACGCTCCTGGAGTTTGGCCTGTTCTTCCCGACTCACCCTGTATAATTAAAATTATTTGAGTGCTCCTTTCAAATTTTATTAGAAGTGCTTGTGAGTTCATTGACGTTATTCATTGAGCTACTTCAATGCAGGGAAACTAATGTTAGACCAAAATATGTTTTTGAGTTTAGGTTTTCAACTAGTAATAATCAGGTACATTTATAAGTGAGGCAGTAGAAAAACTATTATTATCAAGAAAAAAATCTGTATCATCAAAAACAAGACCAAAAAAATTCGAAAAACTTATCGAGACAACAATATTTCCATGGTCTCTTTAACTGAAAAATTTTAACAGAAAACAAAGCCAACCAATAGAAGGATCATCACCAATATAAAAAAAAATGTGAACTATCCTATCTTTAAAATAAAATTAACAATCTATCTTCCCTAACCAGGTAGCTCACCAGAACCAAGCCAATCACAGTCTTCCCCCACCCGAATACCCAGCAGGAGTCGCAGCCAACCGCAGAGCAGGCTGTCCTCGCCCTCAAGACTACTCGCCCTAACTTCCAAAACAGCCTCCAACGTCAACTCCAGGAACCCTTCGAGATCCACCTCCAGAGTCCAGTCCAGGAGTACCAGTCGAGAACCCAGTCCGTCTGTTAGGCCTTCACCCTCTTCTAGCAAACCTTCGACGAAGTATAAAAACGTCCAGTCCAAAGTTAATAGTTTTAGTAAACCCAAAGTGCCTCCAAAACCTCAATTGACCAGTGATTCCGAACTTTCGGACAAACCAGTGACAGTGATCCCTAGGTATAAGAAGAAGACCACGACAACTAACGCGAGGAACGGTGTGAATAAAATTGGTGCTACTTCAACTGTGAAAAGTCGGTTGAATACTAATAGAAACAATAACGACGATAAAAGTGATCATAGTAAACCTTCTAGCAGCAACATTAACAAAACTAGTGGAGATACCAAGAAGGAGAATGTAGTGACAAACGAGTTTTACACTTCTGAAACTGACATGACAGACAACGACACAAAAACTCCTTCAAAATCAACTAAAGAAACCAAAACAACCAATGGTACCCCTTCAACGAGAACCAAGAAAGCAGACAACACTCCTTCTTCCATTTTTCCTGGAGAAGTCGACATCCTAGAAATAAACGACGCTTCTATGAGACTTTTCGACGAGCTGAGCAACTCAACAGCTACTATAGTCCCAGTGACCGCTGCCACGGTTACAAAACCCTTGAAGATTGATGCCAGTGCTGATATGAAAATGGAAGCGTCCAAAAAGATATCTCCAATGGTAGATGGCAGGATTTTGAGCGCAACAAGCGTATCGCATGCTATTAACAGGATGAACGATACAGTTTTGGACACCAAAACCTTGATGAGGGAAAGCGGGCTTTCGAAACTTTCACCAGCAGCCAACGCCATCATCTCGATGTCAAGAGAGAACCACACCAGAAGCAGCCAGAATAGCGATTCAGAAATGGAGAATAAACCTGACCAAACGAAGATGAAGGATGGTAAAGTTGAGAAGACTAACACTTCTGCAGATTCCAACAAAAAGACCCCAACGCAGAACAACCACTCGGGACATAGAGAAAGCCCAAAGGAAGAGGTAAAATTCGGTAATCACGTCACAAGTACTGGTCTGATGGATGATAAGAACATGGAGGTGCAAGTGCAGAATAGCATGAGCAAGCTGATAGCTTCGGAAAAACCAATAGGCGATACCATGCTGAAGATGGCGAATAAGAAGGTTGTGGAGGCGACAAATGTTATTTCTTCAGATGTTAGACCTATACAGATTTTGGTGAAGGAGAGACCTAGCGATGAGGATGTTGAGAGTGGAAACGTGAGAGTACCGTACAGTGCTACCAATGGTTCTATACATGGACGACCAAGGTGAGTAAACACTTAAGCATTTTTGGATCTAAATGTAGGTTGATAACAGCCATCCAACTAAAAGAGTAACTAGGTTGGCAAGTTAAGTATCTTCTCTTTCAGAAAACCATCTCGCAACTAGATAGTTTCTTTGACAGTTATGTTTGTATATGATCTCTGTCATTCAACAAGTTTAATTCTAATATCATTCATACAACTGAATTTGTAAACCAGCAAACCTCTAATTAGAGGAGATTGAAAATGTCCAAGGAATCAGGGCCATATTAGAAGTTTCCTTCCCAATTGGCTGAGTCGAATGAAACATTGCGATATTTGAATTTATGACGGTCTAATTTTAGTAGAAAATTGGGGTTAGTGGTCCATAGGAAGAAATCTATAAGGTGGCTATGCGGTAATCAAACCACCAAAAATGTGCGTGTCAAGTTTCGCATAATGTGGGATTGACCTAGACGGTCAGAGTTCAAGGATGTGGAATGAATTATGACATATGATTCATGTTGTACTTTTCGGACAAAACATTTTTTTTAACGATTGATATACGCCGCTTCCGAGTTTTTTTGAATGCGTAATTTTTTCACGAATTCCATGTGTTTTCCCTTCATGGGTACATTTCTGGGTTTTCCAAGAAGAGGTTTCATTTCTGGGCAACTGTCACTTTTGAAGTGTTATCTTTCGACATTTGACAGGTTAAAAACTACTCCAAACTAAAAATGGAACGATATACGCTTCAACAACCAATTGAAAATGTCAAAATTCACTACAAAAATGGTGAAAATTTTAAAGTTGCAGTTTGCAAAACTAGAGCACTTTTGGGTCGTCATGAAGCATGAAACCATGTGCGTCTTTTGAGGTCAACTGAGGATCTGCTATAGCTCGTAGTGTTGACCAAAACACAGGTTTTTTGATTTGTCATCGATCTTGGACATTAGGCTTTCTAAAGGGTGTTTTTTTTTTAGAGCTATAGAACTTTAAAATGCAATAAAACAACGATGGATCATTCGATTGATATGAATTTTATTTATCCGCAAGATAATCTTGTGGCATTACATTTTAAATATGATTTCTGGCATATGACCGCCACGGCTGGCTCGGATGTAGTCCAATCTGGAAGTCCAATTTTCGATGACTTTTTCCAACATTTGTGACCGTATATCGGCAATAACACGGCGAATGTTGTCTTCCAAATGGTCAAGGGTTTGTGGCTTATCCGCATAGACCAATGACTTTACACACAGAAAGTAGTCTAGAGGTGTTGAATCACAAGATCTTGGAGGCCAATTCACAGGTCCAAAAAGTGAAATTAGGCGGTCACCAAACGTGTCTTTCAATAAATCGATTGTGGCACGAGCTGTGCGACATGTTGCGCCGTCGTTGGAACCACAGCTTCTAGACATCATGGTTGTTCAATTCAGGAATGAAAAAGTTAGTAATCATGGCTCTATACCGATCACCATTGACTGTAACGTTCTGGCCATCATCGTTTTCGAAGAAGTACGGACCAATGATTCCACCAGCCCATAAAGCGCACCAAACAGTCAGTTTTTCTGGATATAACGGTGTTTCGACATACACTTGAGGATTAGCTTCACTTCAAATGCGGCAGTTTTGTTTGTTGACGTAGCCATTCAACCAGAAGTGCGCTTCATCGCTTAACAAAATAAAATGGACGTAGTGCTCGATACGTATTCCGCACAGAACCATTATTTTTGAAATAAAATTGCACTATTTGCAAGCGTTGTTCAGGCGTGAGTCTATTCATGATGAATTGCCAAACCAAACTGAGAATAAATCACTAGACAGCTTTCAAATCGGTCGTCATCTTGAACAGTAATGCCAACTTAAAGTTATATATCTCGAAAAAAAAAACACCCTATAGTAAAATCCTGTAGATCAAAAATAAAACTCGCCTCAAGGTCTTTCGGATCACCAAGTCCAGCGTATCGATCTCTCTTCATTCAAGCTCATGCTGGATAACTTTGTTGGTCAACCATTGCGATCGCGTGACCTCACCGTAAACGTCAAAACACGTGAATCGCCTGGAGATTCGAAGGAACAGATACAGATGTACAGACCAGAGAGTGGAGAGATAAAGGGAGCATAGACAACTTGCTCTTGGATAGCGAGGTGTAGCCTTGACTGGCTGTCTGGTGTCGATATTTATACTCTTTTAAAACGTTGCGTCCTACACCTGAAGCGTTTTTGGCACGCACGTTTATTTACGTGTGTCCCACAAGGTTTCCAGAACATAATTACCCCCGTGCCTTCTTATAATCGGGCTGGGGAATCAGAGGTGAAGGGGAAGAACTCCCCCCTTAACCTGGTTCCAACTAACAGTATTGCAAATTGTTGCCAAAACATCTATTTTACCACATTTGAGAAGAAAGTCTTCGAAGTATATGATATGAAAAAATTACGAGGTTCCAGCAGACTTTCAGACTTACAATTACATTTTTGAACAGAGTACCAGGGTCCTGAATATACGGAGTATGGTTTTTGGTTCATTTCAAAAGTTGGTATTGAATTTTGTAGTCCTTTATGCCCACAATGAGAAAAGCTGATCAAAAGATTCTGATCAAAGCTGGCTCAAAAGTTCTAGGGTGTTCAAAGTAGACATAGCGATAAAAGCTACAAATCTAATAACTTTTGGAACAGGAAACATATTCGAAGAGTTTTTTGCTACTTTGCAGCTGAAAAACCTATTCGCTTTTATCGTTATGTCTAGTTTGAACTCCCTCTATAACTTGGGAATCAGTGATAATCAGAGTCTTCTGACCAGCTTCTTTCATTAAAGGCATAAAGATCTACAAACAAAAATACGAACATTTGAAATAAACCAGTAATCATTTCTTAAACATTCAGGTGCTTGGTCTTCTTTAACATAATGTCGCTGATTGATACAATATCATTCTATGATTGGCAGTCAACATGATATATACCAAGCTGACGTCAACCCTTAGAGTAATATAACGGGTGTTTTTTTCGAGGTATATAACTTTAAGTTGGTATTACTATTCAAGATGACGACCGATTCAACAGCTGTCGAGTGATTTATTCTCAGTTTGGTTTGGCAATTCATCATGAATAGACTCACGCCTGAACAACGCTTGCAAATAGTGCAAAATGAGATTGCCGTTGTTCCCGATTTTCATAAGCAAATTTTGTTTAGCGATGAAGCGCACTTCTGGTTGAATGGCTACGTCAACAAACAAAACTGTCGCATTTGGAGTGAAGCTAATCCTCAAGTGTATGTCGAAACACCGTTACATCCAGAAAAACTGACTGTTTGGTGCGCTTTATGGGCTGGTGGAATCATTGGTCCGTACTTCTTCAAAAACGATGATGGCCAGAACGTTACTGTCAATGGTGATCGGTATAGAGCCATGATTACTAACTTTTTCATTCCTGAATTGAACAACCATGATGTCCAGGAGCTGTGGTTCCAACAAGACGGCGCAACAGGCACACAGCTCGTGCCACAATCGATTTATTGAAAGACACGTTTGGTGACCGCCTAATTTCACGTTTTGGACCTGTGAATTGGCCTCCAAGATCTTGTGATTTAACACCGCTAGACTACTTTCTGTGGCGCTATGTAAAGTCATTGGTCTATGCGGATAAACCACAAACCCTTGACCATTTGGAAGACAACATTCGCCGTGTTATTGCCGATATACGGCCACAAATGTTGGAAAAAGTCATTGAAAATTGGACGTCCAGATTGGACTACACCCAAGCCAGGGTGGCGGTCATATGCCAGAAATCATATTTAAAATGTAATGCTACAAGATTATCTTGCGGATAAATAAAATTCATGTCAATCGAATAATCCATCGTTGTTTTATTGCAATTTAAAGTTCTATAGCTCTAAAAAAAACCCCCTTCATAATGATTTTTGATTGTTTTCATAACAAATCCCCACCCCTACTAGCTCACAAATCAAAACAACAAAGAAATTGTTGATAGATATGAGATCGACGCATTAGCATTTCTCACTTGATATATAGTATAACATATTCACGGAAATTCATTAAATGGTCAAGAACATTTCAGAACAATAGAACAGAAATAAGAAGAATTCAAATTTAATAACGAAAATATAGAGCTCGACCGATGCTATCGACGTTTTATCGAATAGCGGTCAAGAGTTAAAAATGTGTAATCTCGATTATGTTTTTAAAAATCGATTTTTCGATGTCCAAGAAAATGCACGTCTATTCTGAACGTGAGAATTTGCATAATGATTCGTTCTGTTATACAAACTGGCCATTTTCTCCGTATTGTTCTAAAGGAATGCATAAATTTGAATAATTTACACTACGATTCGAAAAATCGAACAGTTCCTCAGTATATCACAGACTCACGAAGTTTGAAAGGGTGTAAATTCCTCGCTAGATATGATAAGTTTTCAAATGACTTGCGAAACCATTTTATTTTAAGTACCACTTTGGCACTCTATCTAGAATATTCAATTATAGACTTTTAAGGAGTATGATTTGGAGCCAAGTTAAAGCTGTGGTGGAATGGTATATTCTAAAACAAGTTGCAGAATGGGCTCCTATTCCAGGAGTGAGTTTTCGAACGCATGAGTGTTGGAATTGCCTTCTGCAACGAGTATTGGACTATATTTTCTCCATTTCTGTCGAGTTTTGTGAAATAATGTCGAGATTCAACGAAAAATTCAGATTATACATCCTAGTGACTCTTGTATTATACAATTATTGGCAGTTGGTGTGACTGTTACGAAAATTGACATATTACGGAATATGGTTTTGAACCGTATGTTTCAAATTTTGAAATAAATTATAACTACGCATTAAATTCGTGAATTTTTCCTGACGAAATCGATTTAACACCACCAGAATTGAGAGAAATTGGGAATAATGTTGAAAATCATTTCACTATATCCAAATTATATTATATTGACAATTGACGTGAGTTGAAATTTAATAGGAAAGGCCGTGTTGACAACCACAATAATATAACTGAAAACAATGAGTTCATTACAGCACTGTTTTAAGTACTGAAATAAACTCATTACGATACTGAAATAGAGGACTTATTGTACCTAATTCATCTAGATAAAAAGTGATATCTGTCAAATAAATCAGTTCTGTAACATAAAAATGCAACACCAAGAAGGTTTCGAATTTTATAATTTTCAACTTGAATATTTCTGCCTTGTTTAATCAAAAACTTTCAACGCCTCCTTGGTGTTGCATTATTTATGTGATACCTATAAAATAGAGTTGATAGAGTAAATTAATATTCGGCAATCAATATCATGGATACATAATTCAATTAACATTCGAATATTCATATCCATTCATAAAATTACGCGATTGGCCGAATGCATACACACAAAGCCACCATTAACTGGCTTCCATTTTTCATAATTAACGAATTTCCATCGGTATAACCAAACGGTATCATAAATGTATTGGAACACTCCACAAAGAACCTTTCATCAACTATGGCCCATGTGATGGAAAGTGTGATAAATGGATTCGATATAAATTAGTTTCATGATACTGCGTTTTTCATAGATGAAAATTGGCACATCCATTGTGCTCGATTCGATTTTGTTGGGATTTTCCACAGATACGATAAATGGAGCTTTTCAATACTAAGTATGTTAACGGTTCTTCTCCAGGTTTTGCGCCACTTTTCTTCGCGAAAAACTGCGCCACAATAGGGTTGAAGTTCTAAGAAGGCGATGTTGGTTTTGGTATGGAAATTGAAACGGCTTTTCGTGTATCGTCAATTACTACAGATATCACTTTGTCAATGATGACATAGAACTCACTCGCTACTCTCTTGACACATTAATAAAAAAATGATGAAATGAGAAGGAACCTTGCAAAAAACACTTTTATTATATAAAAGAAACCTTATTTTAACCGAAAATATCATATTTTTTCTAATAGAAACATGAATTAAATCCCTATAAATATTCTTAATATTGAGAAACCTCCATGCTTTGTTTGGTTTCATAATTTTCCATCGAGGATCTAATACACATGAGGAATTTTATAGATTTGTTGCTTAACCGATTGCTGGTTTTTGTAACTGTGAGAGCAGAATTGAATTGAACAACCATGATGTCCAGGAGCTGTGGTTCCAACAAGACGGCGCAACATGTCACACAGCTCGTGCCACAATCGATTTATTGAAAGACACGTTTGGTGACCGCCCAATTTCACGTTTTGGTCCTGTGAATTGGCCTCCAAGATCTTGTGATTTAACACCGCTAGACTACTTTCTGTGGGGCTATGTAAAGTCATTGGTCTATGCGGATAACCACAAACCATTGACCATTTGGAAGACAACATTCGCCGTGTTATTGCCGATATACGGCCACAAATGTTGGGAAGTCATCGAAAATTGAACGTCCAGATTGGGCTCTATCCGAGCCTGCCGTGGTGGTCATATGCCAGATATCATATTTAAAATACATTTTAAAAATATTTAAAATGTAATGCCACAAGATTATCTTGCGGATAAATAAAATTCATGTCAATCGAATAATCCATCGTTGTTTTATTGCAATTTAAAGTTCTATAGCTCTAAACAAAACCCTTTATATGTCGTACGACGCGTGCATATAAAGCTCAAGTAAAATCAAGTAGCTTGATATCAGGTCAGGCAATGAATATCTAAAATCATGTCAAGTCAAGCTCAAGTATGTAATTTTTCACGAGCTTGATTTTCAAGCCAAGTAGTTGGTCAAAATGTCAAGCTACTTGGCTTGATGAATCCCTAAACGCGATAAACAGGAAATTTGCATGAACTTGCAGCACTTTGCAGTTTTTGGGCATATCCTTAACAAACAGAAACTATTAACAGATATACTACAAGAGTCGCCATCTATGTATCACCTTCAGCACTCTTTATACTGAAGACTAGTTTAAAAAAAATTTGTTTCAAAATAGCATTAAATTTCCACCACCCTGTATACGTTGTCCATCCTCCTCCACTAACATACCATCATAACCTAATAAAATCATCCATTAAAAATTACTTGAGCCTCTTAAGCAAACAAATCGTATGGAAGTGTATTAAAAACCCTGACATAATTTGAGTAGGGGGTTCGAGAAAGAGGTCGTTAAAATGAACTCTTTCAGCGAGGTGGGGGTTCTTTAATATTAGTTCGCGTGCTTTCAGCGTCTTTCGAACGGTCAAGAAGTAGAATATGGCGTGTCCAGATTACTCATTGGCGTAGGATGGTTTTCTTGGAAATCAATTTTCTCTGGTGTGAATGATCTCACCGAGATTTTTTTTATTCGATTCGGTAATTTTGGAGGCGATTCATTTAATACATTGCTATACAGGGTGTTCCTGAATTGATTTTTTCAAGTTTTTTCTCATAGCTCCTTACCTTTTCAAGATATTCAACTTAAATTTGTTAAATTTGAAGTTTTCATCATGTGATTTATTAATTTTTTATGGAAATCTGCAGGGTGATATTTTTTCTGGAATATTGCCCGCTTCATTCCTCTAGAACTTTTTTTTGGTGGATCACAGGTAGTTTAGAAAAACGCGAGGAGAAATTTTGGTTCAATACTACACTTCTTGTAGTTTTCTAGTATCTGCTACCGATTTCGAAAAAATATTTAAACAGTTCTCTAGTTATTCTCAGGAAAATTCAAATTATTATAAAAATTCTGGTAATGAGCTATGATGAATAAATTAATTATAATTAAGTTTTGGTACTTAAATTCTGCAGCAATAATTCATGGTTCTAGAGAATTAGATACCAATAAAGACAATTTTCGGAAGGAAAAATTAGAAACTTTTTCAGAGTATGATCAGAAAAAAGCTGTTAGAGACGTAAATAGACCAAATTCTCCAAACGGTTTTGGAGTTGAAGCAATTTGAATTTTTTTTGTCAATAACTCGAAAAATACCCGTTCGATTGAATTAAAACTTAGAAATGAGTTGTGAATTTTAATGGAGCATTCTTCCATTGACTAATGAGACGTCTAACACATGAATGGAGTGAAATAACTTCACAATTTGAACAATAACCATATATTTTCTAAAAACTTTATATTTCACGAGATTATCATATTTTGAAATTGAATTGACCAATGACTTTACATAGCCTCACAGAAAGTAGTCTAGCGGTGTTAAATCACAAGATCTTGGAGGCCAATTCACAGGTCCTAAACGTGAAATTAGGAGGTCACCAAACGTGTCTTTCAATAAATCGATTGTGGCACGAGCTGTGTGACATGTTGCGCCATCTTGTTGAAACCACAGCTCCTGGACATCATGGTTGTTCAATTCAGGAATGAAAAAGTTAGTAATCATGGCTCTATACCGATCACCATTGACTGTAACGTTCTGGCCAACATCGTTTTTGAAGAAGTACGGACCAATGATTCCACCAGCCCATAAAGCGCACCAAACAGTCAGTTTTTCTGGATGTAACAGTGTTTCGACATACACTTGAGGATTAGCTTCACTCCAAATGCGGCAGTTTTGTTTGTTGACGTAGCCATTCAACCAGAAGTGCGCTTCATCGCTAAACAAAATAAAATGGACGTAGTGCGCGATACGTATTCCGCACAGAACCATTATTTTCGAAATGAAATTGCACTCTTTGCAAGCGTTGTTCAGGCTTGAGTCTATTCATGATGAATTGCCAAACCAAACTGAGAATAAATCACTTAACAGCTGTTAAATCGTACGCCATCTTGAACAGAAATGCCAACCTAAAGTTATATACCTCGAAAAAAAAACCCCGTTAATATGTAGAATTCTTCCTGCTGTTAAGGAAACTCTTCAAATGTTATTTAATTCTAAGCCAAATAGACATATGATATTGGAATATTATTAAATGACCAAATGGAAGTTGATAACTCGACGATCTTGAATATCTTGCTGAAAACCATTTATTGCTAGAATTCCCAGGCTCCATTGTTGATAACATGTACCTACCCCCATTTTTACCTATATAAGTGAGAGTTTCATTTTGAAATTTTCAGTTATTAAAAATTTAAAATCTGAAGATGCTACTATGTAGTGAAACAATTTTCATTTATTTGATCAAGAAGTGGAAATTGAATGCCTGTCATTCAATTTCAATATTCGTAAAAAAAAATTATATCGGAAAGTTTCGCGAAATTCGAGACCCCGAAGGCACGCCGCTGGGAGTTTCCTTGGCCGATGTCCAGCGGATATACAGAAGTTCTGTATAGCCGCATTGGGGTTGACGAGTGCGAATAAAGCACGTAGTGGACAACGAACCAAGTTGAGAACCAGTGCCTTGTCCAATGTTGAAACTGACAGCTCTAGTCATTGAAATTCAAATTTAACCAGTACAGAATTTCGCTAATTAATTCAGGGCTAATTGAAATTGTCCGATTAAGATCGACGAGGCTCATTGAAACATGAAGATATTGACTTTGAGTGATGTAGATATCCCCTACATATGGTATTCTATTTGAGACTTCTTATATCCAGTGGTGATGTTGTCCTTTTTTTTGTTTTTGTTTATTTGTTTGTAACACTTTCACTTTCATGCATGCTTTCGTTTGGCTTTTAGATCACCAGCACTTTGATTTTGGAGCACTTCTTCGAGAGGAAGGAACAGTCGGAGATATTTTTTTTCAAAATACTTAGTTCGATCCATTTAATAATAAAAAACATATTAACATTTAGATATTAGCTCATCATGAATTTTTTTAACGTAAAAAATTTTAGTGACTTTATATTTGAGGTTGTTTACAATCGAACTAAAGAGTCAATTTCAATAATTTACTCAAAAAAAAAACCTTTCATGTTTGTTTATTAGATGTTATTCAAATTTAGGTACAGATAGAATTCTCAAATTCCATTTCATACGATATTTCTTAAGGTAATCAATTAAATCCTTTTAATATTTCAAAACATGCTTCAAAATTGAAATCCTCGAACTGAATACAATTGAGTTATTTGAATTTTTATTAAAATTGACCTCAAATCCTTTCAGAGTGTTCCGCTGAAACAAAATTCACTTAGGTGATTGACTATAAAGCTGAAAATTTGTACCACCTGGCTGAGCTTTTATCATAATCAAACATGTGTAGTGGTTTCAAACTCAATTCTGCCAAAAATCATGTTACTGCAATCTATACCAGTTCAATTATGGATTTCCATGATGCGTCGGCCATTTTCAATCGAATTTGTAATCTATCCACTTATTATTCAGGATTAATTTTTCAGTCGTTTCATAACATGGATATTTTCGAAAATTACAATACAAACAATGTGCTACATGTTACATTAATGTATTCAAAATGTTCCCGATAAATCACTTCGCTACTTTGAAATATTGCGTGCTGAAATAAAATCGATATTTCTTCTTCAACCTCCGAGAAGAATAACTCCTTTCAAGGTTAGCAATTGAATTTCACGAATTGCAGTCCAAGCAATTAATAATTTTGTCGAGGAGCGAGTTTCTTTGTTGGAGAACTGAGTTTTGATGCGATTAGTTTGTTTGATATGTGTTCAATCAGGTTTTATGATTTGTTTTGATTCAATTCTCCAATTTAAGAATTCATCTCGGAATATCATACTTGTGTGTTATAATTATTCATTATATGAAATATAAATTGATCAAAGCGATAAAATCAAATTTCAGAATCATTCTTCAGATATTTGATTTATTTATGGATAGCTATTTCTTTAACTTGTGGTTTCGAGACTTTCTTCCTTCACAGAATTTCTTAGTATTTTTCATGAAATTTGAGAATTGGTTTCATCAAAGGTTTTAAACACTGTTTATTATTTTTTGACACTTCTTATGTCATTTAATAATGGAAAGATACACGCTTCAATTAATTTATGAAATTTAAGAAAAGTTCTTGTACGTCATTGTTGAGTTAAGTGAGAAGTGATAAAATAATTTCTGAACGTTGTTGAAGTTTTAGTATTGCACTCCACATCTGAATGCTTCTAGTGATATTTTTTTCTACTGTGTTGCCTGATTCATAACTCAATTGAAATTTGTAATTGTGTTTTTGAAAATTCAGACCCATCCATGTAATGTGCGCATCAGCAATTGATCAATATGACCTTCATTTATGTAATGCCCTTACATGAGGAAGAAAATGGCTATGGAGTGATAGAAAATGGCGGGTATGGTTTTTCTCAATCAATTTTTGAATTTTCGGAACGCGAATTTTTTACTATTGGTTTTTTCGTGGTTCTTGAAGCGCGTTATACGCTTAAATCGTGAGATCAATTATGATCGTGGATATTAATGATTTTCACTGAATAGTTTCTTCATTACAATAATGACATCATCAGATTCTCAAATAGTTGAGTTAAAGTGCATTTACAGTTACATAAAGAAGGATTCTTATTCTGAATAACCTCATTATAGAACATCTTTCTCAGCAAAATTTTGAGATACGAAAATAGAGATTAATGGAAAATTTATTGAAGCAAGATTGCTATCTTTTTTGGAGAAAGATCATATAGAAGAATATAACTTAATGATTCTGAAGAGAAGCAACATTAAACCAACACATATAAAAATAATTTCTTTTCCATCATATAAACATAGAAATATCTGTTGATGCCATTGTTCCTAGTTACTTAATTTGGTGAAAATCTCGTAATTAGGTTCATAATGGATTTTCTTCCAGTAAATTCAAAATTTTTTTCGAGAAATCTCAAGTTCTCTCCTCTTGTTCCAGTTTACCACCAGATCTACAAACAAACCACAACGACGTAGGTCCAAAACACCAGGAACCACCAGAAGAAGATAAAAAACCAGATAGAAAAGCTGCGAAATTCTTTTCGTCAGCTAAAGATAATCTACTTTGTAAATCATGCACCAAAAAGAACGAGGAAGGTTCTATCAATGCAACGCCAACTGCTTTCCAAGAAACGGAGGAGAAGAAAAATGGATGCTTCGGCTGTTTGAAGAAGAAGCAGAAGCATATTGGGCAGTCTATAAGAATCAGCGTTCAAGACGATGAAGAAGAAGTGAAGCGGTCCTGTTGGGACAAGATGAAATGTTGTGGAAAGAAAGATGCTGTTGGACAACAAGGATGTCTTCCGTTTGGACAACAGAAAAGAGCTTGGGAAGAGAGGAGGGACAGTATTCTCAGTGATCTACCACCAAGGTATGCATGGAAATTGAGAATTAGACATCCTTCATAGAAGATCTTTGAGATGAGTGCAAACTTTTTTGTTTCAGGCGGAGCTTCTCCGAGAGATTCAAGAGTTTCATGAGGAGACTATTCTGTCTGCATCTTTGCAAGAAGAAGAGGAAGCTAACTGACCTTTCAGTCAGTAGGAGGCAATCTACGCTGAGTAAAAAGAAAAGTTTGACTCCTACCACCACACAACAGCCCATAGAGGTGAGCATTCTAGCTTGAGAATTTTATTTCTATCTACTATAAATGACAAATGTTTATTATTTCAGGACCAAACACCTAAGCTGGAATTGTCGCTAGTCGAGCATTCTTCACACATGAAAGCTGCTATTCCCGTCTTACCAATTTCCCTAGCTTGGTTTTGCTTGATCATGAACTGCCTTCTTCCTGGTACTGGTAAGCTAGTGTGTTTTTATCAACTGGAAACTTTTTCACAGTGTTGCCTTTTCAGGTACCGTTTTCAGCGGTATGTTCTGCCTCTGTTTCGGCATTCCCAGGTTCTCGCAGAAAGATAGCGTACGATCCCGTATTGGTGCCTTCATTATAGATTGTATAGTTGGCTTTAGCCAGTGCTTCACGATCCTCTTCTGCCTAGTTGGCTGGGGCTGGTCTATTTGGTGGGGGGTGATCATGGTGAAATTAGCGCGTGAGTATGGAGTTCTTTTAGTGAGGGTACAACTTTTCTTTTGGTCAGCAAATTCGTGTACTGTTGATTTTATGAAATGAAAGAAGAGAAATTGATTTTTTGTGTTGATTTTCAGGAAAGTACAAAAAATTGAAACTTTTGGCCGCCGCCGAAGAAGAAGATACCAAAAGGTCTTCGATGAAGAGCCAACGTACCCATTTTAAAGACCCAGAGAGGGGTTCGTAATTTTTTCCAAGTTTTTCAACTATTACATATTTTTATACGGAACACAAGAGTAATTTTGAACTAGGAGATAATATTAAATAATTTGTTATTGTTGATCGTATTGGTAACACTTGGATGAGCAACAGAAAATAGAATGGAAAATATCAAAATAAAAATTCAGCTTTCTATCTCTCTTTTTAGAGAATCAATTTTTTAATTCAAATTCATTGAATTATATTCTACTGTGACGCAGATATCTTTTCTAGACTTTGCTCATTCGAACGTGTTATGAATATTTGAAAAAACAAATGTAAATATTTTGATTCCTCCTCAGAGGAAATATTGGGAGAGCTTAAGCTCCATTTTTGTACATAGATGTATGTTAAAAGATTTGGAATAACTTTTTTATCGAGCAGAATAGAATCACTAAACCAATAAGAGTAGGGTAACTATAGGTTGAAAAATTCCGAAAACTAACTGCACTAAAAGAATCTAATTGTAGGATAAAATTTTTACAGAAGAACCAATCAGTTTTTATAGGATCAACCAGGTTGAAACAGAAATTGGACACATTTTTTTCTAAGAAGCTATGTAAAGATTTATATTTTATCTTGATTATAATGAGTGTTCAAGAGTGCCGTGGAGAAATCAGAGTTGATTTTCTGTGACTAAAGTAGCGCTTGGCTTGTACCATAACACTCACATTTGTTTACATACTTCAAATTTGGGAACTAAATATGGTACAAGCTTAGCGCTACTTTCAATCACAGAAAATCAACTCAAATTTTCACACAGCAATCTTGACCACGAATTTGAACGAACACTCGTTAGTTTCAAAAATATGAAAAATTAGTAACTGACTCATTTCGAGTATATGATAACCATAATACGGTATCAAGTTCCAGAAATTCCAGTTATTCTTGAATTCCACAAAAATCACCGATTTTCTTACAGCTGTTTTTGAGGTTCAATAAAATACAATGTATTCGTAAAGTAGCGGGTATATTTGAAACGAATTGAAGCAAATTTTTTTTTGTGTTCATTTTTGACGTGAGAATAAAGATAGAGGGTATCTAGAGACACATATTTTCGACAATGATCACATATCTCTTTTCTATGATACTCTGTATGTTTCTTCCCCAAGTTAAATCAAATATAAATTGATTTCCCTGGAAATTATTCCATATACATTTCATTTGTAATTTTTTTTTATCTATTTCATCAATCACTTTACGGATTCATTGCATATAGAGTATGATTGTTATAAGATTTTCTATGAAATATAACTAGAAATAAGCATAGAGACTGATTTAAGAGATTATAATAATATATACCTGAGTTTTAAGTTTTATATTTTAATAGATTGAAAATAAAATATTATTAGTTGAGAATATAATTAGGAATGTACAATCAGATATACAGGGTGGGGACTTGAACAAATCAGCACCAAGAGCCCTTTTATTTCTATTTGGATCTGGAATGGGAGGATACACATGAAAATTGAGAAGTTGAGTAACACTTGTAAGTCACAATGAAGATTTGGATCTGATTTTCAATTATTCTTTTCCAAATTCAATTCACGAATATCGAAGTACATTTGTAGGGTTCATGTGGTTGAGAAATTTTGAAAATTACTAGTTGTGTTTGTTGGATACCCACCTTGTAATTCTGAGTTTCAAAATTTGTATTTACCTCTCAAAATCTTTAGATTTTGAAGTGGAGCATAAAAAGATTTGGAAAATTGGAAAAATTTCAAATGGAACAAGCGTTCATTTTCATAACTTCACCATGTATATAGTAGGTGACAAAAGATACAAAAATGTTGATTAGTTTGTAATTTTTGACGCAGAAAAAACCTTGTGAAGTATAAGGCGATATCAAAGTATTTAAACGGTATTTCAGTATTGTCAGAAGGAATAGAAAAGGTACAGATATTTTTTTATATGATATGTATGCACACATCAGCTATTTTGATTCGAGCAGTTTAAATACATTGATATTTTTTTTGAATAAATGAAATATCAAGAGAATGATTTTCCTACTTACCTCGTACCTCCTTGGTTTATAGATAGGTATCAATGGATTTATTTGTTCAGAAATTCTCGGTTATTTAAAGGGTCTTCCAATAAAAATTTTCATTTTGAATAGCCCGCTATATCTTGTCACCTGTAACATTTGAAGCTGTCATCTTTTGACATTTGACAAGTGAATACTACGCCATTACTAAGATGCATAGAAAACCTGGTGTGTCTACTTATACCTTCAGACAAAACAGGCGATTTTTCAGATTTATACCTACTCTGAAGAGAGCCACCTTACAGAACTCTGGCGAAACAGAACACCAAAGTAACATGTGGATATCTCAGAAAGTCTGAAACAAAATTGAATCAGTACACACCAGGGATTTCATGCATCTTAGTCATTACTAAGAATGAAACGATACACGCTTCAACAACGCAATGAGATTGTTGAAATTTTCTACAAAAATAGCAGAATTTTTTTCAGTTCCCGAAGAGGCCACTAGGATCTTGTGATTTAACACCTTTAGACTTTTTTCTTTGGGGCTACGTGATAATTAAGATCCTTGGTAATGCTCCACAATCGATTGAAGACCTTAGAGATGGAATTCGTGAATGTATTGAGAACATATAGCCGCAAACATGCGAATTGTTAATGAAAAATTTCCATAAAAGGATATCGTTTTCCATCATTAATGGCATGAAATGGGAATGAAATGAACATTTATTGATTTCGCTTGATATTTATTCTTATTGGATAACCCTTTATTATCTCCTTATTATATAGGGTGTTTTTTTCGAGGTATATAACTTTAAGTTTGCATTACTGTTCAAGAAGCCGACCGATTCAACAGCTGGCAAGTGATTTATTCTCAGTTTGGTTTGGCAATTCATCATGAATAGACTCACGCCTGAACAACGCTTGCAAATAGTCAAATTTTATTTCGAAAATAATGGTTCTATGCGGAATACGTATCGCGCACTACGTCCATTTTATTTTGTTCAGCGATGAAGCGCACTTCTGGTTGAATGGCTACGTAAACAAACAAAACTGCCGCATTTGGAGTGAAGCTAATCCTCAAGTGTATGTCGAAATACCGCTACATCCAGAAAAACTGACTGTTTGGTGCGCTTTATGGGCTGGTGGAATCATTGGTCCGTACTTCTTCAAAAACGATGATGGCCAGAACGTTACAGTCAATGGTGATCGGTATAGAGCCATGATTACTAACTTTTTCGTTCCTGAATTGAACAACCATGATGTCCAGGAGCTGTGGTTCCAACAAGGTGGCGCAACATGTTAGACAGCTCGTGCCACAATCGATTTATTGAAAGATACGTTTGGTGACCGCCTAATTTCAAGTTTTTGACCTGTGAATTGGCTTCCAAGATCTTGTGATTTAACATCGCTAGACTACTTTCTGTGGTGCTATGTCAAGTCATTGGTCTATGCGGATAAGCCACAAACCCTTGACCATTTGGAAGACAACATTCGCCGTGTTATTGCCGATATACGGCCATAAATGTTGGAAAAAGTCATCGAAAATTGGACGTCCAGATTGGACTACATCCGAGCCAGCCGTGGCGATCATATGACAGAAATCATATTTAAAATGTAATGCCACAAGATTATCTTGCGGATAAATAAAATTCATGTCAATCGAATAATCCATTGTTGTTTTATTGCAATTTAAAGTTCTATAGCTCTTGAAAAAAACACCCTTTACTTCTTAAAGTTCTTTAATTCACTTGAGCTTTGTAACTTTTTTAAATGACTATATCGATTCGATTATCGTTATTATCCTTCTCACGAAGGATAACCATATGGGAATGAAAGGATTCTTACAGTTCAAAAACACATATTCCTCATTTACAATTTACTTTTTTTTAGCGACGAAATATAACTTCTTACACATTATTGAAAAAATGAATTGACCTCAGTAATACTGACATCCAGACGCTCCATTTTTGTGAACCGCACGTCTCTAACAATAATTTTCAAGATACAAATAGGTGCATCGCACGTGCGATCCACAAGACTGGAGGGCCAGAAGAAAATTTGGCATACACCTACGCATAATTTATAATATGAATAAAATTCTTCAATTGGTATATTTATATACACATGCCATCAGAAAAATAAGTACATCTATATTAATTGTTTTCCAAGTGTTTTTTGTTTTGGGTGGTCTTGTCCATGGATGCATGTTTATGTATTTTTGAACGTGTAAGCTTTGTGAAATGGTGTGATTTGTCTCTCTCTCTCGGCGACAAGGAATTTCACGTGTTTTCGTCTCAATATACAACCGGTAACTTTCCTCTGATATATGACTAGATAATATGGAAAATGAAGCTATATACAACAGAATTCCCTTCGATACAAGAGGAACTCAAGATTCTCAAAATTTCAGGTTATACTTCGAAGAAAAGATTGGTCCCGTTTTGGAAAAATTAAAAACGAGTCAGATACATACTGAAGGAAAACTGTTAAAATTTCTAATTGAAAAGGAATATTTGTTGAAACGTCGAAGTTCCTCTCATATCAGGGATTTAAAAATTATTATTCTCATTGGACTAGTATTTTTCTTTGGGTTAATTGTACTGAAGATGTATTGAGAAGTTTAAATATAGATAGAATCTTAAATTAAAAATATAAACCACGAAGTATACAGCAGTAGAGAATTATTCTTTTGTACAGATATTAAAATAGATGGTGCGTTCGCCATTTAGCATCCTTAAAGAATTGTAATCCCAGAGCATACAAAAAATAGAACTTCACCATAATCTAATATAGTCTAAAACATCCACAATAGCTTTAACTCTTAATGGGTGAAAGAATTTCGAACATTAACACAATTGGTCGCGAGTTTACTAAGAACATACAAACAAATTTTACCTCGTTGAGATATCTGTACAATTGAAAAAACTCATGCTGTATAAAATTATTCAGAAAAAATATACAACGAACCATGTATTGCAACGATAAATTTTGTTCTATCCAAACATATCTCATTACCGATCCGTTACACGATAAAAGAAATAAAAAAGCACAGATAACACCGAAGCAAGACATCTTCTTTAATCTATCACAGCGCAAGAGAGACAAGAGGAAAGTTTGCTTTTAGAGATTGGAGAATGTGTTATGGAAAAGGCTACCACTGCTAGAGGCACAGATAATTGACTCAACTAATATATTTTGTTACGACATTTACATTCAATAGGTATTTGTTATACACTGCAAATAAAAACAAAGACGTGTATTTCTTCTCGATTTCGAGCCAGACTTGAAAGTTTACACTTTGGTACAGTGATTATCTTGATGAAACGTTTTAGAATTTCAGTGGTTTTCGATAGAAATGGTTTTCCATGGGAAATACAATATATATTGTGGTTTTTAACTTTCTTGATGCCACTGATTAAAAGCAGTAAGTTGCTGGATATTATATACAATCAACAACAAATTTGGGAAATGAAATGATATTGATATGAAACTTTGGAAAAGTATAAAAAAGATTTCTCTTCATTTATTGTTGTCTGGTCAAGTTTTTCAAACATTTGAAGTGTTGATAAATATTTGCTGAATTCTCCATAAGAAGTAAATAGATTTATAGATATCAAAAATAAACCAAACTCATGGAATATTACAAAAAAAAATTGAGAGAGCCAATGACACACTCCAAATGTCAGAAAATTGACACTTATGACAGATATTAATACTTAGGTTAGCACCAGCAGCTTTGCTTTTGATCGAATGATCCACGAAACAAAGTAACACTGAAAAATACTTCTTTGTTTCATCAAAAACATTTCTGCTTTTAATATTTTAAATTTTAGAGTCTGGCTGAATCGAAAGGATTTTTCATTTTTTTTTCATTCTAAGATGGACTACTTTCATCCTGATTCCTACAACACGGGCTATTATTCTAAAAAGAGGGGGAGATAACCTCAAACCTGGGAAATTCTTAAGTAAGCCTTTGGTCAATTGTGGAAATCAGTTGGTGCTTTTTTTTGGGGAGAAAACATCTTTCATGCAGTTCCAGTCCTTGATTTGAGATCATCTCCTCATAGGAAAATATTTTTGAATATACAAAATAATGCTACTTCCTACATTACGATGAATAATACTATTTTTTTCATTTTGACTATCATAATGTCTTTTTTACGTTTCGAAATAAGAATTGAAGGACGCCTCATTTCTGTTAATTACTAAATTTAAATTAAATCTTACACCATTTAGGGGTAAATCAATTGAAACAATACGATTCAAACGATATTGAAGTCAATCGAATACTAACAGAAAAAAATCCAAATCTGAATAAAATAGATACATATAAACAAAAATTCTTATCTACTAACAATAAATTCCGAAGAATTGTCTTTTAAAACGAACGCAAAACCCTGTCTTTGCACTCAGCTGCCGTTCTTAAAATTGAAAATTGAATAACTAGAAGATATATAGTGAAACAACAAAGAATAACAGTTAAAAGATCAACAAATCATAAAATAGAAAAAATTAAATAAATAAAAATCAAGTGGGCAATAAGATAACTATCTTTCACGAGAAATACGGAGTCCTGCAATTTCACAATAAAACACATCCATTTGAAAAATGCTAAAAAGCAGGAACAACAAGGTTCCAGTTGACATCGATCTGAGTTTCCATCGAACTTTCTATAATACAGTTCAGGAAGACGAATCCATTCTGATATTTCCATTATTTTACTGGGACGTAACAGTTTTTGTTTTCGATTCAATAATATACAATTTTTTCCCTTATATAGTTTGTTGCTCCAACCCTAAACAGGTGGAGTATCCCTTTTTTTGATATTAACTTCTTGAAATCACAAGTACAGATATGAAGCGGTCGCTCCAGATATGTGAGTTACATCGAAATATCAATTCGAAAAATTAAATATTGAAATATCAGTACAATTACAATTGCTGGAAAAAGAAAAACAATACTGGAACACAGCACTAAACACATACCTTGATGGCTTGCACGGAGAAATCCCAGCCCATGCAATAAAAAGATAAATAAAATATAAAAATACGATAAAAATAAATATAAATAACAATTTCCAAAGAATATAATAAAGATCAACCATAATAATACCTATTAATACCTCTGTTGACGGTGCGCTTAGAGTCTGTAAGACCAATATACACACAATCACATCACATAAAATCTTGTCTTGAACAATAAATTATTACACCCTATGTCGTTGCAGAGATAAAAATTCAAAGTTATCTTATAACATTAACAATTACAATGAATTTACATCGATAAATTCAGATATGTCTACAAAATATGTTCGTTTCATTTTGATGATCAAATCAAATTATACACTATCAATAAAATGGCAATTTTGTATTTTAACTCTTTCAACAAGAACAGAGGAACTGACGTTCGGAACCTAAAAATAACGAAGGTCTCTCCTTAATATTATAAAGGATATATTAAATATGGAAAAGATATGTATTGGTAGGTGTTGATGGGGTACAGTAGCCCTTAGTCTTGCTTCAGACGAAGATCTCCGGTGCCATCAACATTGTCGTTGCCGTTTTTGATTGACATACTTCTCGAAGATGAGAAACACAGTTTCATTATGAAGGGGAATTTGGTACCTGCAAAATATCGCACTTTAGATCTATCGTTGAAACATGCATTGCTTGAAGTACTACTATTTAGTGTGATATTTTTTCCTGTTTACTTAATTTCTTACCTGTCCTAGATAAATGTAAATTTGTCTCATGGGATGCAATAAATGATTATGATGAGTATGTTAGATGTGAGATTTCAAAGGGGCGCATATTTACATCACCACGGACAGCCAAACCACGCTGAGATCCCTGGAATCGTGCTGTCAGGGGTCTCTGCTAACTTGGGAGTGCCGTAACACCATAAAGCAACTGGCCAGAGGAAATAAGGTGACTCTACTATGGGTACCAGGGCACTGTGGGTTCGAAGGAAATGAAAGAGCGGATGAACTTGCAAAAATTGCATCAAGATTAAGACCTGCTGTACCTGAGCCTTTCTGTGGGATAGGAAAAGACCAATACAAAGCTGCGGTCCAGCTATGGGAGTTGAACAGTAGAAAAATCCACTGGACTAACACTCCTAGACTTGCTCAGGCAAAGAAATTCGTGAAGATTTCACCTACTTACACCAGAAAGCTCCTGAAGCTGCCGCGAGCAGAGCTTCGGGTGATGGTGGGACTGCTGACGGGGCACTGTCGGTACAAACATCATTTGTACCGTATGGGTAAGTCAGCAGACGAGATTTGCAGGCTCTGTGGATCGGAAGTAGAAACGGCTGAACACTTGATATGCAAGTGTCCAGAGCTGGCTGGCCTAAGAACCATTCACTCAGGCGAGCCGGTCCTGGATACCAGAGAGGTAATGGCCAAGGCCCCAAGGAGGTTGTCAATTTTATTAACGTCGTTGACGACCTCCCTGGGTTTCTATGAATGCGTAGGGTAGTGAACAAAAGATCTGCATGGTCGCAGTTCCCGGAAGGCTTACCGAAGCAAAACGACCCCAGTTCAAATAATAATAATAATAATAGATGTGAGATTATCTACTTCCGGGAGATCTACTTAGGCTACTGATCTATCTAGCCAGCAGATCTACCTTGTTAGTAGATAACACGTCACTCAATAAACTAAAAACGAGTTTCGTGTATTGCAAGCAATGGCCTAAGTGTTATCCAGACTCTGTTCATTCTTATCCATCGACATCAACGGTTAAAATGTGGTATGGTGACTTCAAATGTGATGGAAGAACCACTGACGATGCTGAACTCGCTGATCGCCATGGTCCTGGTCACAAATCGATGAAAAATTGAATTAATTGCTCCACCAACTGCTTGTCCACCTAGTTTATTTTCCAAATCCAGAGAAAGAAATTTGGTTCCAATGAATAAGTGATTGCTGAAGTTGAAGTCTATTTCGAAAGCAAAGACAAGTCTTTCTAGGGAGAAGGTGTTGTAGAGTTAGAGGAGCGTTAGAGTACCTACATGACCACATTGACGAATGAAGTTTGAGGAGTTGAGTTTCTACTAGTCCCGCCAGAGACTAATAGATCATCCTAGCGGGCTTATGCTGTTATGGATTCTAGACTAAAACTCACCAGGACTATCAATGGCGGCGTGGTTGCATGCCATGACCGCTGCAACTGCTTCTGTCGTCGTCTCGAATTCCAGGAGACCAGAACTCGACCTCTCCGACTTCATGGGAAATAGTTTCACTGCCTTAGGTGGTACGACGTCGTAGTCCTTGAACACCTGGATCAATTCAGCCTCTGTGACCTGGGGTGGGGTGTTGAAAAAGTGTAATATCTGAAAGGATATGCTGGTTAGGTGCTGTTCTGAGTCGTTATCCAGAGGAAACATCGGAAACGTTTTAATACTGCAGGTTTTCTGGGAATTGGTCAAATGGAATTAGAAAATTCCAGATTTTTCAACCCTGCATCTTTAGAGGTTGAAACTGAAAAGCCTGTTGATTTGCCAGGATTTCTATAACTGGAGGTTACTTTTGGGTTTGGTAGTTCTAATCTTTAGGAAGTTTCCAGGCAACAAATTGAGTTTTTGCCCGTTTAGAATGGGAAATTTAGAAAATGAAAATAGTTTAAAATATGAACTATGTTAAAGTAAGGTGTATGGGTGATAGTCATGAATTTCAAGGTTGCACATAGAGGGCTATAGTTTGAAAGTTTTTGAGCTTCCTTGATTCACCAAGAATGAATGTGTCAGTGGTCGACAAAGCAATAAAATTAAAATCGCCAGGTGGCTCTTTGGAGAGAGTCTTCAATTGGTAAACAGACTCTTCCTGAAGATATTGTGGCGTTGCTGAATGAACGATTGATCAAAGCTTTGCTCACTTTACTGGGAGGTTGGATCCTGTTCTTGCTAGCCATCGTGGCGTTCATAAACCTGTTGTTCTTGTTGGTGGCGTACTCCTTGTAGGAAGGCGACTTGTCCGGCAAGGGATAGGGGTTCGTCACCTCGCTTAAGTAGGGTTGTTTGCTGAACGCAAGCTGGATCTTGTGCTCCTCTGCGGCCTTCTCGTTGTTGATGTTGTTGGTCGCGGATGGCGGTATGGCGCCCGTGCAGCCCACTGTGATGTTGTTCAGGTTCTGGACGCACCTTTCGACGGCCACGTTATCGCCCATCTGCACCATGGCCGTGCCCTCTTTGGACTTGAGGAATTTGATCTGTGAAGAGAGGAAGATAAAATTGATATGACACCAATAATTGGATATCAAGAATTTGAGGATTACATTATGAAACCGCTCAGTTTATGAAAATTTGAACACAAAATTCGCAGAAAAACAGTAAAAATTGAATCTCTACACAATAATCGTTATATCTCCAAAAATATTGATCACAGCTCCCTCGAACATAGACATACATTTTTGTAATCAATGTTATTGAGTCATTCCATATGATGGTATAAAATTCCCATGTGAGAACTTCCTTCAAAAAAAAGGGTCAGTATTTGGAAAATTGGACAACCTGAGGAACCTAATTTTGTCCCACGTAAAGAAGCTATGCGGAAAATGCGTAGCGCGTTTATCCAAGAATTCCTGCAGACCTTCCTAAACTCCTCTGCGAAGCAAAAAGCTATATCTCAAGTAGGAAAGAAACGAGAAAGAATTTAAGACTTTAATAATTCAACGGCGACCCGGGAGGTCGGAAAAATGAAAACCGTAGACGCTCCATCGGATTTTCCTGCTGGGAAAACAATCCAAAGTTGCAGAGCAGGAAGAGCGAGGTTCACTTCACCTTCCGCAACGCGTCGAAACGCTTGGGATTCTCGGAACAGGGAAAATTTTCCGGGAAATCGACAATTTCGACGCCAACAATGCATTTTCCACATTTGGCTGGGAAATTCTGGCGTAATCGAGGTAGAATTCACTTGGGCGCGAGTGGAGAAAGGCCATATGGAATTGCGGAGTTGGTGAATGAAACGGAAATTCGGTTTTCATTTGGGGATTTACGGTGCTCTCCACATTCAGACTTGAGTAGTGGAAACTTTCGAATGTTGAAAGCGAGGTACTTTAAAGCGAAAATTGGATAATTTGAATCCAGGATTGGAGACTCTATTGACTCTTATAAAAGAAATGCAGCTCACATTTTTGTGATACATGAATTTTCTAGGATCGGGTCCATTATTCAGTGATAAAGTTGTACACAATTTTCTTTTCTGTTCAACCAATTGGGAACGTAGTGATAATTTTCTGTAATTATTCAAGAATACCTCCTTTTTGGAAGCTAATTCAGCTATGGTGGCTATGCAACCAACTTTCCCGGACTGTTTTCGAACCGGAAAACTCATGGGGTGTAAATTAGCACTCAGACAATAAGAAATCGTCTCAGAAAATATGATTTAAGGCCTCGTGTCGCGGCAAGAGGCCCAGCTCTTACCCCAGCCCATCGAAGGGCGCGTTTGGATTGGATACATTGGTGAAAATTTCATTTTTATGGACGATAATGCCAGACCCCATCGTGCGCGCATCGTTCAGGAGTACCTTGAAGAGGTTGAAGTCTTTCGAATGGAATGGCCAGCAAGAAATCCAGATCTCAATCCGATTGAGCAGGTTTGGGAGAACCTCAATAGAAGGCTGAGAAGTTCAGAAAATCATCCAGCTACTCTTAATGACTTAGGAAGCCAACTCAGAGAAATCTGGGAAGGATTAGATCAGAACATTTTAAGATCACTCATTTTGAGTATGAACCGTCGTTGCCGAGCTGTAATTAACGCAAGGGGTGAAAATACCAAGTATTGAATCACTTATCAGCATTACAGTTTTTTGAAAATTGTTTATTTCTCTTCTTTCACATAAGATTCGGTGAAATCCTGAATTTTTCTTCCATTTAATGTGTCTTGTTTCGTTCACAACCTTCCTAAGAGAACATAAAAAATAAGTTATAAAGTCAATGTAGAGTTAACTTTCATTAAAATTGAGATTTTTGAATTTGCGTAAATTTTTTTGCGCAGTGTATATTTTTTAATGTTTATAGTTTTGCCAATACCATATACGATCTTCTTGAGAAATGTTCCGTAGTCTATGAAACAAACATCAAAGTCATCTTAGTTCAAGAAGGCATCCTTCCTAGCCAATGCATATATTAAATAAAAGGGACAAGTACACCACCTTGCGGCATACCGCTCCTTCATCCTTCTATACGCGCGCCAAAAGCAATAATGAAGGTCGCCGTCATCCTGCATAATCTCAAATTAGACACAACACCCAACTACCAGAAGATGATCTCCGCAACAACAGACGAAAACAGACAAACAACCTCCAATCTCCAAGAGCATCTCGTAAACGGCTCCTGCCTCCCTCTCCTCCTGCATAATGAAACTTAATCAACCTCCCTTTTCAGATACACGTCGTAAACCCGAAAGCCGAACGGCCACGTTATGCATTATGAACGGGCGTTCCCCGAACGCCCGCTAGATGCCGCCGCTCTCTCAGATAAACCTCGTAAATTCCCACGATCTGCGCGCCAGGAACGGAGGGGGAGAGAGGGGAGGGAGGGGGCTGAATCTAAGGCCGTTATCCGGCTTGCATATGGGAGGCGGCGATTGTTTTCCCAGACGTGGAATTGCCTGGCGCGAACTCTTCCATCCACGATGTTCAGGGTGTCTGTTAGTCCCAGAAGGATCGGACGAGGTGTGATCACAATATCTCAACGGGGCGGAAGAACGAGGATTAAAGTTTACCGGTTTTTATGGCAGGGATGAGGTGTTTTTATGTGATGGCAGGAGAAATGGCGGTTGTTCCATCTGCGTAACTCCTGCCGGTTGACTTGATGGGACGTGTGAGGATACTGAAACGATTGGATTCGAGCCTTCGGATAGGATAATAATAATAGTAGGGCTAGAGGGCCGTATACGATCGAGTTCTATCCTTCTGATATTTTAAATATCCAGGATTGAGTAAACATTTCCCTTAGCGGAGAGTGAGAGAGACAACTAAGTCCAGGGATAATACATCTCGAAAAGAAAACATGACATCTACAACGCAAAATGAGAACTTTGATGACAAGAGCAAACAAGCACCATCCAAAAATCATCATCTTGAGGACAACATAGCCAAGAATCTTGGAACTGGCTTAAGGGCAGATAGAAAGCCTACGAACATACTTCAGAGGCCAAGCAAGTACGCCAGAGGTCTACCAAACATTGTGTGAAGCAGACGAATCAAGCTTTACAGCTCCATAAAGGAGCATGCTTCATACCAACCATCAGGAAATCCTAGAAGATCTTTCATCGAGGTGAACCAGTTAGAATGTATCCAAAAACGGAAGGTTTTCTTCTACTCTAGTCATTCAAGATCAAGTGATCTTAACGAGAAACTAGTGAAAATATATCATGAAGGATCGAACCATGAACTACCACCGAAGATCCATGCTGATTATGGTGTCCAACGAATGAAACAAATGAACACATCATAGATGGATGTTAAATGTTTGCAAATAATGAACATAGAGAAAGAAACGATGGAGTAGGGAATATCCTTCACCTTAATTGGTAATCATATAAGGTCCTCTGAAAGGTTGTGATGATCCTGAGAGACTAAGGTCTTAGATCTCTGCACTCTGAATACTATGCTATGGGTTTCAAAAAACTGATCGACCACCAATCAATGAGTTGATTTTTGTTGACTATATATGGTAGAATGAGAAATGAACAGAAATTCAATTATTCGATTATGACAATCATCACAAAGGAAGTTATTTAAAATCAATTAGAGTGAGTATACTAGGCATCGACCTAGTGAGTGGCCAGAGCCCAGAAGTGGTTTCTGAACTGAATACTGAAATTACTTTTCATTCCAATGCATTTCTTCAATTCACGTTCTTCATTATTCGAACTCTTCGAGCTTTCTTCCAACGATTTCGAAGATTTATTGCATCATGCAATAAACCGAAAGCATTCCTAATCCACTTATGGAATAGATAATAAATTGAAGTCGAGTGTGGAAGTGTGTCAACGAGGGTTCAGAAACTCATACGCCGATGCTAATGGATTGAACATTACGTTATAATGGAAACCAGAATATATTCACGAGTCCGATGAATATTCCAAACGAAGTTAAGCATCATCAGCTTATCGAGTATAAATTAATTGAAACAAAACATACACGAATTGAATCATCAAGAGGATTAACACAGACTAAATTATTCACGTTACGACATATACACGTCACAGCGATTAACCCTAATTCTCTACACTGATGACGAGGATTAAGATAAGAGTCAAAAGTTATATTTGGAAAGCTTAGTAAGTACAGGGTAGCCAAATGAGTTTTTCAAATGACTTCTTCCATGAGTCAATAACATTTTTTTAGTTATTAGCTGAGAGTATATTTGGTTAAACTGTAAAGAGAGGTAACCAATCTTCGCCTTATCCTCTGGATATACAAGTTGAAGCATTGCTGGCTTGTGTAATTATAAGAATCCTATTTATTATTATTATTATTATAATTTGATTTGAATCAAGGACATGGTCCTGTGAGATTCAATATACATAAAGAGCATTACAGTCATACGAGCAGTTGGGCGCAAGAGAAGTACATAGCAGTGTTTAACAGACATATAGAAACAACCAAAATATGAAGGAAAAGAAAAAAAATAAATAAATAAAGAACAATGATGAAAGCAAAGATATTCCAGCGTGATAAAAAAAAAAAACTCACCCTAACCACGTTACCGTACAAACACATCAAGTTGAAGAGTTTGTCGGCGTTGGTGCGCAAAGGATCCAAACCGTAGACCATCAGAACGGCGCCAGGCTGCTGGAATTGGGTGTTCCTCTGTTCGCGGAATTCCGGATTTGCCACTGGTTGACTTTTTCTGAAGTTTTCATTGCCGAACTGCTCCGGGAAGCCCGGACCCATCTCCTCGAATCTGTGTGTTTCGGAGGGGAAACGATCTGGAAAAAAAGATTCTGGATCAGTTGGTTTCTTTCGAGAATGCTTTCTGCCCTTTTTTTCAACTATAAGTATACATCATTCATTACTGGTCCTATCAGATCATACGATACAGCGTTGTAAAGCTTTATTTGGCCTGTATTGAGGCTAAACATTGGTTGCACGAGATTTTTACTATTAGGGATCGAGAGGAGCATAATGAAAATAAATTCTTGTTGGCAAAAAGTTATCGAAAGAAACGGTAAGTATTTGACTTGAATTGGATGATTGTAGCATTTTTCATAAAGCATTGAATTAAAGTGGAAACGAGAAAATTACTCTTCCCCAAAAAAAAATGTCAGCAGAGGAAACTTGAAGACTTCATAGTGGGATGTGAAAAGAGAAAATGTGCAGAACTGGCTAACTTGAGGACCTGACTCTTTAGGGAGTCAGTTCTAACTCTAGCTGAAGCTTTTTGAAAATTGTGAAGCAGGATATAAACCGAAAGATTAAACTGTTCTGGAAGGCTGCTCCCTACCCAATTTAACAATGAATAAGCTAAGTTGAAGGATGCAGAGCTGTGGATGGAAGAAACGAAGACTAGATATATATTATGACCAAGCTCCAAATCTAAACTTGTAGGTCATCTAGTAAAAGAACGAGGAAGAGGAAGACTGAGGAAGAGGAAGACTGAGGAAGAGGAAGACTGAGGAAGAGGAAGACTGAGGAAGAGAAATACTGAGGAAGAGAAAGACTGAGGAAGAGGAAGACTGAGGAAAGAATAATTACAGAAAAATCCAAGGTTCTATTGAAAAGATTGAAATATTGTAGTGACTTCAAAGACAAGCTTTCAGAAAGTGACGATGATCATTGTTTTTTCATTGCTTCACAATCGAAAGGAAGATTTGCTGACAGCTTTTAGACATGTCCACTCCAATCTTACAACCTTTTGCGAGTCAAGTTAAAGAACCGGCAGAGAAAATAACTAGGTTTATTTAAGGTCCGTAAGTTCGAGTCCAGGTCCATCTCTGCAAATGGAAAGCAATAAAAACCTCCAATCCGAAATGGATTACGTCTAACCCAATTTGTTGGCGCAACACAGCCAATTAACGTCTTCTAATCACGATCGCCGGCTCTGATGAAGGGTAATAAAACTAAGTAATTCCGTAATCGAACAAAAACTCCGTTCTCCGTCCCATTCTTTCCGTTACCGCTACGAAAATAGCGCATCGAGCGGAAACGGAAGAAAAAACATGACGGTAACAATCCGGTATCGTTCTAGGTCGTAACTTCTGATGACGACGTCGATCGATTTTGTCATTTAAAATCCATTATTACCGACGGCTAATCCTCCAGGCCTTCTGAAGGTCCTGATGGCCCTCTCGTGACTGCAATGAGAGAACTTCATCTGACGAAACTTCAGACTCCGGAAGGAGCGTCAATTAAGAAAGCGTTTTTAAGATAATTTTGATGTTTCTCGCCGCTGTTGAAAATGTTCTCATTTTGGGTAATCAACAAACATCCCTGAATAATTTGAGAGGAGTTGTTGAGCGCATATTAGGCCAATTGAAAAGTCCCCTCACAATCGATCAACACCAACAATGTGTTAATGATTTCGAGCAGTGTTCGAAGCTGTTTAAGTGCAATAAACCTGAAGTTTTGCGTCGATATGGGACAATGGATGAAACATGGCTCCATCATTTCACTCCGGAGTCCAATCGACAGTCAGCTGAGTGGACCGTATTCGCCAGATCTGGCCCCCAGCAACTTTTTTCAGTTCTCAGACCTCAAAAGAATGCTCTCTGAAAAGAAAATTTAGCGCCAATGAAGAAGAAATCGCCGAAACTGAGGCCTCTTTTGAATCGAAAGGCGAATTGTAATAGAAAAATTATATCGAAAAGTTGGAAGATCGCTATAATCGCTGTATCGCCCTCGAAAGCAACTATATTGAATAATAAAATCGAATTTTGACAAAAAAATGTGTTTTACTATGGTAGACCGGGGACTTTTCAATTGGTCTGTTATAGAGGAAGGTATGGCATTAATGATAATTCCATAACATCAGGAATTTCATTTTTAAGGTCCATATTTAAGAACATATTTTTTATGAGGACGTCAAGAAATGGGTTGATATTTTTCATACTGCCAAACGACCTATTAAAAACTCGTTTTCGAAATAATTCCGACGTTTCTAGACGCTGTTCAATTAAACAACGGAGAAAATTCCCGGAAAAGTGGAGTGTGTGAGAGATGAAACTTCCACTCGCGTAATAACGGGCGAGGAAGTAGTGCTCGAGTAAAATTCCGGGAGTTGGAATTGTTTCGAATTAGTGGGAATCTGATAGCGAGCCTAACGGCTGGATTCGGTTTACCGTAGACCGTTAAAAAGTTCCGAAATGGGGTGTCTACGATACTAATGACTGAAGTTTGATGTTTTACCTACGGGTCTTGCTATTTCTCCGAGAGAGATGAAGCTGGAATTGCTCCGTTTCTGATCGTTCATTTTAATTAAGAGGCAACGACTTTAAACACACTCGTACGTTGAAAACGTTGGGAATATTATAATGCTGAAGGCTTTCACGGTTGGATTGTTCGACATAATTGGAAAATTTAGGTCTTTTTAGCCGTGGTCTACTCAGTTTTTCACCTGAAGTTACGCTTACTACTGCGGTAAGAATCATCACAGGTTTCTTGGTCGTAGATTGTAGTTAAAAGCTGGATTTCTCAGAAAAGAATGACACAACATCTCGAGGACATAAATCATATCATATATCATGAGCTACTATCCGCTAACGAATATGGCAGCCATCATCGAAATATACAAACATTCAAAAGAGAAGAAACTCACTAAACTATGGCAAGAAGCCTGGAATTTTCCAGTTTGGAATATTATTCACTGTGAAAAATAACTCATACGGTATCAGTATTTTTTCAAAATGTCATGATTCTGAGTTTCAGAGTTTTCCATTTTTGAGCGCTATTAAGTAGTCAAAATTCTTCAAATTTTGGGCCGGTTATAGTCTAAAACGATAAGGATAGTTTCACTTATGCTCAAATTCGATTCAGTCTATATAGACGATAACTTTCGAACGGAAATTGATCTATATCCTTATTTATGAATATAATCTTCGAAACTTCAGTTGAAAAAAAAAATTTATAATCTTATAAGCACCATTATTTAATGCATTTTGTCTCTTCCTCCTCATTAAAGAAAATTCAATAAGTTTTAATCACCTTATGGTAGTTGGAACACTACCAACCGTTCGGATCAATTGGAATTTCATTAGGACAAACTCAACAACTCCACTCAAAGATTACAGTTCGGTTCCTCATTATTTTCTCGAAATATCGAATTGAAAGTTTTACTCTCCCGCAAAGTTTGAACTTAATTGAACGTTGCGATTGAATGAACACAATTAAGCCTCTCAAAAGCGAAGAACCCACTGGAGAAGATCGCTTTCCGGGCTACAAAAAGTTTATTATGTTATTTCTCCGGAGATTTCAGTGAACGTTAGAACGATAACTTTGTCGATCATGGAAGTGATACTTCTTCACGAGATTCTTGCTTGAAAGAATCAATTTTACTTTTTCTGGAATGTTGGTACGAAAAAATTCTTGAGAGAATGAGAGAAGTATGCATTCATTGAATTTTCAGAACAGAAGTTAGTTTTTTCCCATGGAAATAATCTATGAAACTTTGAAATGGTAATAATATTTTTCCTTGGATTCGAGACATTTTTAGTAGCATTTATCAACTCTGGTGGCGTCTTGCACATCTGAATCATCATCATTTCAACCGATTCAATCATTTCTGTAGAGAATTTCAAAAATTGTTGAACCTTGTATCGCCTATCGTCAATCGTTTATTATAGTGATAGTACAGTTTTTCAATTGCAAGCTATTAAAAATGATAACTCCCATTGGAAAACCCTTTATGTCTCAATAATTCAATTCTATAACAAAATCAGTTCAAGGAAAGCTGTCACAATATCACCAACATAATACAAACAACACTCATAACTCCTCCCCCATGTATGTCATCGATGACGTCAATGCGGTATCAAGTCGTAAACAAGGATTATCCTGCCAGATATAAAGACCTTCGGGAACACTAAGAGTTTTTAACTGGTAACCCTCATCTGCCCTTGGAAACCCGATAATGGATGGAGCTTCCAGGCCGGAAGTGAGCTCTTCAAACATTACAGAATTCGAGAGGATTCTTCAGTGTAGAATGAACTCAATTACTTATCGTCCTTTATTATGCTCGTGAGGATTTTCTCTTCTCTCCTGTCGATCGAAAGGTGCTATGGTGGTTGATTGAAAAGATTCATTAATCAAACAAATCTCGTAGATAAAAGGTGACCAGCTATCTCTAAGGGGTAGGATCTTCACCTTGTTATCCAGAGGAGGACTTAGAGAAAAGGAGAGCCAGATAATTTGATTGCCTGATCACTTTTTTTTTTAATTGTCAGTTATAAAGTGGATCATTTTCTGTTTGCTAATTATTGTGAACCAAGGGAAAAAGGGAGGTTATAAAAAGAAAGGGAACTTCTTTGTATCTTTAGAGGATATCCTCTAAAGATATGTGTCTACTTTCTTCAACGGTTCGTAACTCCGTTGAAGTAGCAGTGAGTAGTTGTGGTGAGTAGAGGGTTGTAAATCCACTACAAACCAAGTAAAACTCGCGGTGGAGTTAAAATGATTTATTAACGTGAAACTTTGAACAGAAGAGTGTTGATGATAATTACAATGAGTATGGTTTTTATATAAGTTGTGACGACACACAATTTTCGTCACTGACCGCCTTTCGGAGTTGCTGGAATCTGCAAATTTCGCACAATATTCGGCCTAGATATGGTATTGAGTTCATGAGGTCTATAACTGCTCCCTAATAATTTTCCATGGAATTTGAATTTAAATGTGATTTCCTCTGAATATTCCTCAATGTTTAATTCACATTAAACACATTAACCCTATACTAATTAGTTATTCTACAGAAGAATAATCAATCCTATCTATTCCTATCCTAAACCTACTAATTTCTATCTATCTAACTAACCTTCATCTCAGCTTTAACTACACACTGATAATATTTATCTATTGCCGGTTATAGTATATAGCCAAAAATCTTCAGTAGAATTTATATACTTTTTTCTGCAAATATCAGGAATGCAGTTTTTTGAGAAGTTAGATCATAATGTTATATAAATGTTGAGAGCATATTGTTGAATTCTTAATTTTTTATTTGGTTGCTTTGACAAAGTAGCTAGAGCACATATTTAGAACATTTTCTAATGTTTTTTTCATTGCACCGTTGTTCTTGGAATGCGTGTTCGCACATTCTGAGTGTTAGGCTTCGAGTGATTCTGATATTGATCAATTGTGACATTTTTCACCTTGACAGACGCAAAAATAGAAACCGCAGTTAATCTAAGCTTGATTCTTTTTAATATTCTCTGAATGCAACGATCTAAACGTCGTTTACAAATGAAATAGCATGTTCTATTCGAAACAATCATTTTTGTTGTGACTCGACAGATATATCCAAACATTCAGCCTAGCCCCAGAAAGTCACAATTTTATTACAAATGACATGTACATATTTCTGTTTCCTTTCAAAGTTAATTTAGAATTATTCGATACATCCTCGTATTCTCTGTTCGGAGCAACAAAGGGGCCATATTCATCGCTCCTTGCTTATCACGCTCTTCATGTCAATCTCAAAAGATAATCGTACCCAGCACAATCTCGCACCACGTCAAGATAAATCTCCATATAAAACATACGAGATGACAGCCGCCCACATTTCCACCGTTCCAAACACGACCGTCCCCCAATCAGACCCCTGCGTCACCCCCAATTCGTCAGCCTCTCCCGAGTGCATATCCACGCCTCTTCTGGAGATACATCCTCGCGATCCATCATCCAGCATCTCTTATTATCCGCCCAAAACCCATCCGCGTCTCCTTCCGAGTCAATTTGGCACGGACGCGTCGTAAATTCATCTCGCGCGAACGCGACATCAGCGACATCTCGCGAACACAATAGGACCGCGAGATGAAAAATAATCGAGGCTTTTATTATTGCGATCCTCCGGACGTGCGGAACCCCGACGACGACGTCGCCGTAAATCAGCCCGTCGCGAGACGTCGCTTTTACGGACGCGCTCACGTGCTCCGAGCGTCGCGTCATCGACGCTATTTCTGGGACGCCCACCGTCGGAACGACGGAGGCATCTTTGATCGTCTTCGGTTGTTTGTCGGTTTGTTTCATCCGAATGTCGAGATGTAAACATGTCAAGGAGCAGCAATGGCGAGGAGGAGGAGGAAGCGAGAGAAAGATTGATCGCTGGAAATGAGAGACAGAACCGGTAACACAATTTTTGAAGCCTTCGACCTCGAGCCGGTTTGTCATGCTCAACTAGAACGTACGACCTAACCAGAATACAGGGTTTTTATAAATTATTGTACAGTTCTTCCAATATAACTTGAACTATTCTATAAAAATGACATGATGATTTTTCGTTTGAAAATAGTTGAAAGAATATTTCCTACTAACAATTAATTTGATTCTGGGAGAAGCGGTTTCTCGTATGCGGTTTGAATTTTCAGCTTTCTCGGTAGCTCATTGGTGAGAGCACTGGACTAGTGATTCGGTGGCTGCGGGTTCGATTCCCGCTCGGGTAGGTACTTTTTCCGGAATCAAAAATGTATGTCGTGCCAATATACATATATGTTGTCTAATTATATGAAACGTTTGCCCAGAACTTATTTCACAACCATGAGCTAATGCTTTTCAAACCCTAGAGTTGAAAATAATATTGAAAAATATTGAGCTCTTATGTCGATTTTTTCAGATGATTCGAGACGTGAATAGATTTTGTTGTGACATTATTAATGTTACTATATTATTCTTCTGTGTTACAATTTGATCATTCTGTATTGGCGATCTGTAATATACTAGCAAGGAACTTTATCAACTATGATGACATGATCGTGGCATAAAATTATGAGCACACGAAAGTGTTTTGAATTAACACCTGTACTATTTCGAGCAATGAAAGTGACTAAATCGACAAGCATACTAGAATTTATTCAAAAAGACTGGCGAGAGAATAAACTCCCTGCTCCATAATACATTTCTGTATTTCTGTGTATCTTCGGTGGCCTGCTCGGCTACATTACTCGAATTTTTTGATTTTTCGAAAGGGTTTCCTCAAATGTTTTGTATCTACCGACTGTCTCCATCGTCTCATTGAAACGCTTTAAAAAGTTGAGCGAGATTTAGAACCCCTTTATAATGCTAATATAATATTCCAACTCTGCTGAATTTCTCACAAATTTCATGACCTTTAAATTCAACGGCCAAATAAACAGGCGCACATAAGGTCCGACTGAACTTTAGTGTTTTCCCCGATTTCCTAATATCAACTCAATTTCTCGACATCAACAACACCTGGTCTACGCCACTATGTCTCTGTGAATTTGAAAATCTATAAATTAAACTAAATGCCGCAATCGCAACACAATACAACACCGATTATTTACAGTTTCCAAACAGTCCAATAAGCGAATGCAAAACCTGGATGATAAACGCGCGACATAATTCAAATTTTTCAGTTTGGCGTGAGGCACCGATCACACCTGATCTAAAGGAGGCGCCAGACGGCGCGATTTGCATCTCAGTCAAATCCGCCTACGAATAGGATCGCGGGCATGATTGAGATTTACCTAGATCGCGGAAAACGTGTCGCTGACAAATGGCAGCTTCGGCTGGCGGCGTTTTGCATCGTCGTAAAGATTTTAACGATCGCTCTAGTTGAGCGGTTTGGCAGGGACCTATGTAATTGCGGAATTTATGTCATGAGGTGTCGCTTCTCGGACGTACCGATATAAATAATCGCATGAGCGTTTTGTAGCGCTGTTGGAATCGAGAAGGCGACGCGCCGTCCTGTTTCGGGCTTATACAGGGTGCTTCATGGCTGGCTCCCGCACGGACTCTTACAGAAAAAGTTGATTGCTAGGAGATTTAATTTTTTTTACTGTAAATTTGATAATTTAGTGTTCTAATAATTATATCAGACTTGCAGAAGTCTAGCTTGAGAGTTAACCGCAGTAAAACGTGTTGTTATTGTGAGAAGTGGAAAGAGATAGATCGGTTTCACTCTTCCAGAGATATTAGTATCACTTAACCCTGGATTTCTGTCAGCTCTATATTCTTTTCGTCTTACATATCAAGACTATAGAAAAAAAAAACAAAATATACTAACTGACAAAAAAACTGCAACACCTAGAAGAAGCTGTTTAATTTTTTTTTTTGGGGGCTGGGGTAAATTTTCAAGCCTTCTACCCATGATTTCCCAAATATGCTCTATGGGCGAAAGACCGGAGGACATGGGTGGCCATGGCAAAAGATTCACATGTGTCGCTTCGAAAAAGTTTAAACTAACTCTAGCAACATGAGGTTGGGCATTATCTTTCTGAAATATTGGATTCTCGAGCCGGTTAAGGTAAGGGAGAACATATAACTTCACGATTTCTTGAAGGTAACGCAGTGCTGTCATGTTACCTCGAATGAAGACTAAAGTTAACCTACGTGCAAGTGCAAAAGCACCTCATACAATAACGCCTTCTGTCCGATGTGCATGACCTTCAACTTCAAACTGAGGTTCATGTCTTTTTCCCTGACTTCGAATAACCCTTATTCGGTCATCATGTGCACCCAAGGAGAATCGAGGTTCATCAGAAAAGACGACCTGATGCTATTCCATATTCCAATGTTGACGTTCTCTGCACCACTGTAATCGTTGCCGTCTATACTCAACCGTCCAAAAGACTTTATCCGGCGGTAAACCATTAGGACCGTTACAGGATGGCCTTGTTTTCCTAACCACTCATCAGCCAAAAATCGAGTTGTCGCAAATCGGTCTCTAATGGCCATAAGTCTTAGACGTCGATCTTGAACTTCATTTGAGCCCTTTAGATGTCCGGTGCCTACTCATCTTTGATTTTGGGCATTATCAAACCACGCTTGACAACATCTCATAACAGTAGTTGGATTTCTGTTCGTACGGTTAGCGATTTGTCGAAATGACAACCCCGCCACCCGTAGTCCAATAATTTGAACTCTTTCAAATTCACTTAGCTTTGGATCTCCTCGAATATCTAGTTTTTTGTAAAATTTAAAAAATTTGCAGAAAAAGACTACAATATTTAAGTAACAAAAATTGTTTACTTGAAAAAACCTTCACGATTATCTTCAAATTCAATCATTTACTCCTTGCTATACTATCTATGCTTACAAAAAAGAAAATCAAAATTTAAACAGCTCCTTCTGGGTGTTGCAGTTTCTTTGTCAGTTAGTATATGTATTATGTTAAAATTATCGTCTTCGATTTCACCGAGAACATTTCATTGCCACCAAAAACGAAACATACGACTCGAAATCTTCCCTCCGCAGAACACAAAAGGAATTTTCATCACTCCCGTTCTAGCGCGTTGCTCTTACGAGAAGAAAACCCCGTAAATTTCCACGATCCCGTCAGAGTTATGAGCCGGCTTTCCCGGAAAACCGCATCGTCGAGGAGCTTTTCTCCCGTAGAAGTTATCTCGTCGAGTCGATGACTCCGAGAGATCTCTCGACGTCTAGAGAGCAGCAGCTGGGAGTAAGACTGATTTATCGTCGAGTCGCCTTTGTACATCGGAGAAAGGCGATAAATTAAAAGGAAGAACCACAATAACGACACAATATCCGACCGATAATTTATAGCTTTCTCGTTGTCGAATACGTGAATGGACAACGTGTATGATTAACGCGCGACATAACTCAGATTTTTACGTGCGTCTGTTGCCATTTCGTGAATCATGAATTGTTGGCAGTAGGCCTTGGCCACCGGGATCCAACGCATAAGCTTATCGATTCACACAGTTCTGCTGAAATATTGCCGATTGCTTCATAAAATATTGTAGTATTTACTTGTCGTTGTCGATATCATACAATGTTTGTTGTCAGAATGTCAAGACAGCTTTGTTGGTCACTATGATTCTGGTCTATTAAAGGTGAACAGCTGTCTGAGATCTAGAAAGTATCAGATTCTTACACATTTTCACCTATTGACACTCTCCAACAAGTAACTTGCTACTAAAAAAAGTTGAAGAAAAAAATACTTAATCATTGATTAAAACATGATTTTACTACCAATTAGATCTCATCTCCCAGATACTAGAACTGCCAGATTGAAGTCACGTAAACCTTTATGGATTAATACTTTCCTTCAGTCTAATGAAAGTGACAAGGAAATTTGGAGTTCGGATTAGAATTCTTGTAATGTCCTCAACAAAAGTCTAACCGTTGATCCTTCAAAGAAAGTTCCAGGTTTCAATATTCCCAGGAAAATTTGGTGTACTTTAAATCGACTTAGCAATGGTCATGATCGTTGCGATAGTATGCTCTTCAAATGGCATTCTATGTGAGTGAGTGTAAAAGAAATCATTGACCATTTGATGAACAGTTGTTCAATTTATAAATTTCATGGTGGTTTCCAAGCTATCCATTCAGTTTCAGATTCTTTTTCAGAATAGGTAGCTTACTTCAAACAAATATAATGAAAATTCTAATCTACATTTATTACACCTTTCTGGTTCTTTTTTTTCGTTTCAGAATTAATTAAAATATATGCGTCGTTAACTTTGAGTCAAAAGAAGGATGGAAAAGATTTTGTTTAGAGGAAGAAGAATTCTACAATGTCAGTTTATTCTGTGCACAAACCAATCACTCTATCTATACGAGGAGATAAAAATTTTTGCTGAGGTTTTTATCTGTGCTCTTGTATTATTTTCACATTTCCTCTGCTAATACTTAATACCCACAAAAGCTCCTGACTCCAAGCCAATAGCTACTTGTTTCATTTTATGAACGAAAGTGTTATTTTGATTTTCGCAGGAATGGAAACAAACTTGGCATTTTTCTATGCTTTCCAACTTCTCGCAGAATAATCTTGCACAAAACTCCTCTGCAGAGATCCAGATGCAACCACTTTAATTGCCTCCCTAGAAGACACGATTCGAATTGATGAAACTCATTATGCAAATGGAACGCGCCACACTGAACCCATCACGTATAATGAGGTCGTTGGTGGAATGGAATCTTGCAAGGTGCGTCATGTTTGCCCGATGACATCTTCGTTAAGATGATACCGGAACGAATTGTCTACAATGCAGCTGGATTGTGATGAGCTTTATAATCGTTGTGAAGCACAATCTGTACAAACTCATCTTTTTTCTCGGTTTTCCAGATTACCGTATCGGAAAGAGATGTTCTGACTCAGATAATTGAAGATAAACATACGAACTTGACAGCGCTGAAGAAACCCTTATGGTAATATAGGGTATTTTTTTTTTCGAGGTATATAACTTTAAGTTGAAATAACTGTCCGAGATGGCCACCGATTTAACAGCTGTCAAATGATTTATTCTCAGTTTGGTTTGGCAATTTATCATGAATAGACTCACGCCTGAACAACGCTTGCAAATAGTGCAATTTCATTCCGAAAATAATAGTTCTGTGCGGAATATATCTCGCGCACAACGTTCATTAGCGATGAAGCGCACTTATGGTTGGATGGCTACATCAACAAACAAAACTGCCGCATTTGAAGTGAAACTCATCCTCAAGTGTATGTCGAAACACCGTTACATCCAGAAAAACTGACTGTTTGTTGCGCTTTATGGGCCTTATGGGTGGAATCATTGGTCCGTACTTCTTCAAAAACGATGATGTCCAGAACGTTACAGTCAATGGTGATCGGTATAGAGCCATGATTACTAACTTTTTATTCCTGAATTGAACAACCATGATGTCCAGGAGCTAGGGTTCCAACAAGACGGCACAACATGACACACAGCTCGTGCCACAATCGATTTATTGAAAGACACGTTTGGTGACCGTCTAGTTTCACGTTTTGGACCTGTGAATTGGCCTCCAAGATCTTGTCATTTAACACCGCTAGACTACTCTCTGTGGAGCTATGTAAAGTCATTGGTCTATGCGGATAAGCCAGAAACCCTTGACCATTTGGAAGACAACATTCGCCGTGTTATTGCCGATATACGGCCACAAATGTTGGAAAAAGTCATCGAAAATTGGACGTCCAGATTGGACTACATCCGAGCCAGCCGTGGCGGTCATATGCCAGAAATCATATTCAAAATGTAATGCCACAAGATTATCTTGCGGATAAATAAAATTCATGTCAATGGAATAATCCATCGTTGTTTTATTGAAATTTAAAGTTCTATAGCTCTAAAAAAACACCCTTTACTTCCTTAAAAAGTCATTAATGAAATTTAAACCCCCCGCGAAGCTTTCACAACAAATTCCAGGTGTCTGTCCATCGGGAAATCACCCTGTACGTACAATAACCACAATGATATTTATAATTCAAAACAGCCCACAAATTAAGCGTTGAAACGACTCGAGTAATGAAATTAGAACCGGGAAGTAGATAGCCCCATGCATCATTCCAGATTTACGGCAAGACCGTTTTGAAAAATGGGCGAAAACACATCTTGAACGGTCTCGAGTGGCCGGCGAACAGAACCACTCTCGTAACTCTCAGCCTTCTGCCTGGGCCGCTAAGCTACCGTAATTACACGCATGATATATCTTACGTTTCGCGGTAATTTCTGACGGCTGGAGTCCTGAATGAAATGTCGTTTTGTGAGGTATTCGAATAGGCACTCGCAGTCGTATACAAGCAGGCCAAATACCTGTCGACTGATTTGTTGGATAGTCGTCGGTTTTAGAGGAGCTTTGAGCTGAGTTACGGTTATGTGGTGTTGGGGCTTAAGTGCTGAAAGCACCAGTCACATTTTGGTCATTTCGGTGTCGGAGTTATGATGAACTATCTCGGAGTTATATTTCGAAATGGGAGACTTCGTCGGGTTGGCCAACGAGAATGTATCCCTAATAGAAGGATTTAGACACGTTGAGTTTCGTAAGTTTGGAACTAATTGTGAAACTTGACAGAATAAGGTTACATTGACTAGAAATCAGTCTTTCTGAACTGCCAGTTTCATGATCTTTTGTTCTGTTTCCTGGTGAACAATTCTAAAGATATCATCTATCGTATTGGTAACTTTACTACCACTTCGAGATAATTCCGAGCTAGAAATGTGCTCATTAGACTTCTTAGATCGGTCATTAGGGAATTAAAGAAAATGAAGAAGCCAGAAAAGGGAGCACAAACTCCTTTCATTGATCCAGAACCTCTTCTTGTATGGATAAATATACCTACAAGAGTTTCAGGAGAAGGAAAACATCGAAAGAGAAACACTCTGGCACAATCTTCCAGGATTGGCTCATTCATTATCCGAATCCGCAAAAACACCTTTCGTTGGCCGAAAATTCTCATGTGTTATAAGTAATTGTATCTAGAAGAAAGTCTTTCAGGAGAAGGAAAAACTGAAAGGAAGATCATTCGAAAAAGTTTCTTGGAAACTTTGATACTACGAAATCCAAGAAATATATGGATCTTAGAACGAATATGCTACACCTCCTCACTGAATTCCTCACAGGGCATTGCCACCTCAGAAAGCACTTCATGAGGATGAACCTAGTAAAAAACGATGAGTGCAGATTCTGTGAGGAGGAGAAAGAAATTCTGGATCAACTGGAAACGGAATGCCATCCTTAGCCAACGCAAAAAATGCTTTGAACAAGAGACTTTCAGAAGTGAGACAGTAACCTCCTTGAAGCCATCCCAGATACTCGAGTTCATTAGAACTCTGGAACTGGAGCGAGAGCTGCAGACTACGATAACTAATGGCAAGAACAGCTCAGATAGGGGCACACTGGATCATAAGGTGCAATGAAACAGCTCTTGAGTCTGCAATCTAGATTGACCAATTCTAGGTATTTGAACAGAGCACATGTTCAGCTGTTTCCATGTGTTGTTTGTAGAATCTGCAAATTTAATCTGTCAAACAATACCACCGTCAGCAATACCACAAGTATAAGAGTGATTTGTAGATTCTTCACATCTTTAAGCAAGCTAATTTTGAATCCTCACACAGTGATAGTCAAGGCTCCAATGAACTTTGCCAATCTCCTTTGGAAATATTGAGCTGGGTGTAGAACGAAGAATCAAACTGCTCCAAGTGTTGAAGGATGCTTCCTCTCCATTCGATCCCTACATCAATATATTCACAATATTTCGAGTAGGCTTCTTGCATGCCGAAAGATGGTGATATGTTGATAAGAATGAGTAGAACAGCTATTTGAAGAGAGGTAGTTTCCATAATTTCCTTCCGGGGCAAGACAAAGTCCCCATTAGCCATAAAACTCTCCATTCTCCGGCGAGAAAATCCGATATAGCAACTGTTCCGACGCAAAGATACAAAAACAATACGAAACTGAAAGTTTGCAACGTAGGCCGGGAAGAAAAGCGCCCGAAGAACAATAAGGCGAAATTGTTGAGTTCTATAACGAGAGTGGCTCACGCAAAACCCATTAAATTTCCTTTGTTTATACAGGGGAATGATTAACGGAGAATATTGAAAAGGGCGGTAGGCTAGGAGAGTCTCAGCACCAAGCTCTTATTGACCCTATTAAACGCTCGGATTAGAAGTTTACCACCTTATCAGGCTGGAATATCGATAAAGGGTTTTTGGAGGTTCGGGAAAGTTGGCGCGGAGTTTTCTTTCTGGGGAATTTGCCGTTTTGCAACTTTGGAAACAATCGGTTTTGGCTTAAACACCCATTTCAGTTCAATTCCTCATTATGAGATCATTACCGGCTTCAATTTCTAAAATTATGAACATTGTGATGAAATGATCAATTCTGGGAACTGGCGATAAAAAAGCTGATATAGCGACTGACTTTACATCTAGTGTGAGTCATTTGTATTGACAATTTTCTGAGAGAGTTGAACGTTTACTTACTCGTGCTGTTTTTAGAATCCATTGTCTTACATTACGAAAAATTACGTGGCGTAAATTTCAACACTGTCAAAATAAAAGTCCGATCGTTAATTATTTACGATACCATAAATTCGTAACGCTACGGTCACTTAAGTACTTCGAGCTAAAGATTGGGATATCTTTAGCTAGACTATTTCAATTAACCTCACGTTCAAAACAAAATTTGGGTCAAACATTCGCGTCGATTTGTGTATTTCATCGAATCTAATGATTGTAATAATAAAAAATAATTTTTATTGATCTTTTTGGAAAAGTATTTGGTTTTTTTTAGAGCTATAGAACTTTAAATTGCAAACAACGATGGAGTATTCTATTGACATGAATTTTATTTATCCGTAAGATAATCTTGTGGCGTTATATTTTAAATATGATTTCTGGCATATGACCGCCACGGCTGGCTCGGATGTAGTCCAATCTGGACGTCCAATTTTCGATTACTTTTTCCAACATTTGTGGCCGTATATTGGCAATAACATGGCGAATGTTGTCTTTCAAATGGTCAAGGGTTTGTGGCTTATTCGCATAGGCCAATTACTTTACATAGCCCCACAGAAAGTAGTCTAGCGGTGTTAAATCACAAGATCTTGGAGGCCAATTCACAGGTCCAAAACGTGAAATTAGGCGGTCACCAAACGTGTCTTTCAATAAATCGATTGTGGCACGAGCTGTGTGACATGCTGCGCCGTCTTGTTGGAACCACAGCTCCTGGACATCATGGTTGTTCAATTCATGAATGAAAAAGTAAGTAATCATGGCTCTAATACGATCACCATTGACTGTAACGTTCTGGCCATCATCGTTTTTGAAGAAGTACGGACCAATGATTTCACCAACCCATAGAGCGCACCAAACAGTCAGTTATTTTGGATGTAACGGTGTTTCGACATACACTTGAGGATTAGCTTCACTTCGAATGCGGCAGTTTTATTTGTTGACGTAGTCATTCAACCAGAAGTGCGCTTCATCGCTAAACAAAATAAAATGGACGTAGTGCGCGATACGTATTCCGCACAGAACCATTAATTTCGAAATGAAATTGCACTATTTGCAAGCGTTGTTCAAGCGCGAGTCTTTTCACGATGAATTGCCTAACCAAACTGAGAATAAATCAGTTAACAGCTGTTAAATCGGTCGCCATCTTGAACAGTAATGCTAACTTAAAGTTATATACCTCGAAAAAAACACCCGTTATAAGAGACAAATCACAATAGGCATAGAGATAAAACACAAAAAAAAAATCAGCACAAATATTTTAGCAAAAACAGTCTTTAATCAACACAGGGGTGGAGACATTCTCTGAACGGCGAGAGAGCCTCCCTTAAAGATTGATCCAGGCCAGTCTTCCCGAGAAGACGGGCCTGCATCCTTAGCCTTCCGCAGAACATTCCAGCTCAGATTCATCGTAAATATTACATGCTTTCGGGATTCCGTATTACACCACACGCCGTCTCATGAAATATAAAATACGCCCGTTACGCCTCTCATTGTCCGCATTACGCAGATTAAAAAAAGAAGTATTCCGGGTTACCTTGCCACTAGTAGGCGTTTGGGCTGCTATTCGGTTGACGAAAAATTCTTCGCTTTACGATCCTTCCGTCCGAGTTCTTGAAAGATTCAGTGCGTAGCTCCGATCTTGCGATTCGTTTGTTGCAGCATTCGGAAATTGAGCAAGTCAATGTTTTAGAACTGGTGCTCAGCTGACTATTTCACTTATATCACAATTTTCTCTTTATCTGATCAATGACAAACTAAAAAGACAACTGGTGTTATCGCAAAATCACCAGCTGCTTTTAAATTATGATTAGTCTAACTACTTGGACTTGTTCAACGACGTAACCATGTATACGTTTGACTAAGAAATTCAAATGACAAAACTATCGAAGTGAAAATTACTAACGATAACTAGAGTGCACAGCTTAGGTTCCTGCCTCCTAGATTGAAGGCTCATTGAATTCGAATAACATAAGAAGATGTGATCGAGAATCATTCTCAATGTTGATCGCCAACGTCGGACAAAACTGACAGGGCACATGAAGAAGAAGAAGATGAACGAAAGTCGAAGACGTCATTGTCAAGATTACCAGACTAAGCAGGAAATGTAGGCAGATATCAAGAAAACAGGTGGACTAAACGTCTATTGGAATGGAGACCAAGAGAACAAAAACCTAATAGAGGTAAACCACAGATACGTTTGGCGGATGATATAACCGATCAAATTGGAAAGAAGAAGATGAGGTCTATGTCCAGGAGTGGGCTATGAAAGGTTGCTGATGATGATGATGAGGAATAGTCTGGTGTTGCTGAGCATGTCTTGATAACTGTCAAGTTATTTCAACACACAATTCAAAACTTTTGAAATCGCTATTGGATGGAATTGAGGTAAAACTCTCAGCAACGCCACTTCATTGAAAAAATTAATTAAGCATCTTTTTATCTATCAGCTAATGAATCGAGAACGCTGGCCAATAACATCGTTCTTGTATACAGCGATGGAACCATTAAATACAATAGATAATTCAATGAATCGTCCATAATCGATTTAAAGGCATGTGTTCGTGTTACCGCTGAACGTGCTATTTCCACACGTTCGGCGGAATGAATTTTACGTTTGATTCGATTGCCGAACGGCCCAATTCAATCCAGAACCCGGGCGGGTTCGTAAACATGATTTCCCCGATGATTCCTCAGGGTTCAAACGGTCGACGGCAAGTGCTTCTAACTGAGAACAACAAACGGAACCGTCTTCTGATGCCAACACGCATTAACTAATGACGTTTAGAACACAGGCAATGCTAGGATATTTTTCACGTACGAACGGCGACGGAGTTCGCTAGAATGGACGTCAGCAGCGTCGCGGGTCTCCGTTTTGCCGACGCTTTATGTTGCGTGTCGAAATTTCACGTGATTTACGTTCCATGGCGATCTGATCGAACGACACGTTTTTATAAACCGTGAAATTTAAAGGCGGGCGACACTGGTGTACTGTTGGGGGATAATGAGATCGTACTGATTAGGATGCCTTTACTCGATGGAAATCATAGAATAATAAACATACATAGAGCAATTTTTACATGTCCCCAACATGGTTAGATTACGTTGTCGGATTGTGATATATTTTCGAATCCACAATTTCACTATAACATTATGAATGTATATTATATTGAATGAAATATATTTATTTGAGTGATTTCCGATTAAATATGCAAATTTGAATATTTGGAATCCAATATTTTTCCTAATTGTCGAATTTATAATAAGCAGAATATTTATTATTTTCTGTATTTAGCTGCAAAAATCCAAGGTTTGGCAACTTTTGCTCTCCTAGTGTCATCGGTTGTTTCACGTCATTTGGCCCGCATGAAGTTTGTTTTCTGAATTTCTGATATATTTAGGTATTTATTTCAATATATTTTGAGTTAATATGAAACGTTGATTCACTATGGAACATAAGAAGTGCGTTCTTTGTGGAGAAATTCGCGAATTGAGTGAAATATCGTATCAGAGATATGTTTTCATTTCCGCGCGCTTCATGTCAAATTTGATAGTTCATGTCGGGGACAAAACTTGCTTACTGAAAATGACATATGCTTCCTCTATCTATGTTTATTAATCTGAGATGGAAATTCATTCAAATTGAAATCGACTGACTGATTATTCTATTTCCTCTTTATATATAAAAACCGGTCTCCAAATAAAGATATGACGCTTCTGTTTGATATATGTCATCGAAAAAGGACTTTGAAATACGGACCACGTCAAGAATAACTCAGTATAGAATTCCATTCAAACTCCGTGTTCAAGTAATGATTACACACGCTTGTTTTGTTGCATGGCCCTTCTTCATGCAACATTAAAATGCCTATTATGATTAAAGTTGGGTTGAGGTTTTATCACATGAATATTTCAATTTGGGTTTCGTTGTTGCCCCAAAACATGAACGAATGAAACGAAAATATCGAATTGTATTTGAACATGTTGTTACCGAAATTGAATGATGGTTATTTGATTGATAAAAATTGTCGATCGGAATGAACCATGAAATGTAGCGGATGGGCTATGTCAACATGATAATGTCAACAAGAATTTAGGAATGCATGTTTGTTCGAGTACTAATGGTTCGAAAAATTAGACTGACAACAAAATTCCACACTCGAGAGACTGGTAGTAGTTTCAAACGAGCTATACGGTAGTTTAACAATATTGAATATTCGACATTCATTTCTAGTTGATAAACAGACAAAAAAATTAGGACTGAGAGGCGTTAACACAATGTATTCCCCAAATTTTAAATATCCAATTTTCGCTAGTAAAAACAACTAATGAAAAAAATGTGGCGACAAAAAGCAATTAGACTTAATATCTGTGTCGATCCGAGATTGTCGTCACAATAATTGATATAAATGTACCTGCATTAGTATAACAATGGTCTTTAGTGATACTTGTGCATACAATTTTCTCATTCATAGGGTTTTCAGAGAGAAACAATAGAGAATACCTTTCCCCTACCCTAATTAGTGTCCAGGCACCATGATACCATTGCGCAGGCATAAAACTTAGAGAATAAGGAAAGGAAGAAGAAATTCTCGATGTACACTATGATTTTATGTTTGTAACCTAGGTATAAAACTGAAAAAAGGAGAGTTGAGTGGAGTAGTAGAGTGTTCTGGGATGTTTCCAAGTGCTGTTCCACAATAAAGTTTTCGTCTGTCGACCATCAGTGTTTTAATAATTCCCACAAAAACGCGATACTCTAAAAGAAGTATGAAATCATGATCAACTACTAATGAGTAACTGCTAAAAAAGTTCAAATATCAACAACAAAAAAATAATCAGAACATGCTTCCACCCCCAAATAGTCCCAGTGATCACCCCACTCCAAATTCGAGGAACCCGATAACGCGCGTTGCCCCGAACGTGGAGGGGAAATCGAGTGGAGTTTTTCAATTTATCTCGACGCGAGAATGTCCGACAAGTCGGCCAGAACACGAAACGAAACAAATTATTCTAGTCCGCTTCATTTCCCTAATTGCCCATACGGCAACCGATACGAAAACGGAACCCCCATTCGCAGGAAAGAGTATTTCGCAGCAATCTTGATCTCCGCAATGTGGTACAATTCCATTTTTCACACCGACGCCGACTTAGGAAAATTACATTTCCAGCCGTTTTCGGTCATCTCGGGGCGCGCTAGATTAAATTTTCGATTCTAGATGGGGAGTTCCGCAAGGCGGCGTTTCAGGTCTGGTTTTATATTTAGCGGAATTTGTATCCTTGCCTATTATACATACTTAATTGGTTAATTCGTAATATTACAACCCATAAACAAATCAAAGACATTGCGTAGATACCTAGATACTCTTATTACAAAAAAAACATAATCTTTCTATCAAAAATTGATCATGAGATATCAGAAAAGATTATAATAAAAGCGTTTTAGGAGGTGATGGTTATGTGGCTTGAAGAATTGATAAAGAGGCAGGATTCAAACCCTACTCTAGGGTTCCAAAAGAGCACTATAGATCAGCAGTTCAGCGAAGGGACCACGGGAATAAAGAATCTTCAGCAAGGGAAAATATTCCTGGAATTTTCTCTGTGCCGTACAAAGAAGCAACAATGCCACGAGCTGAGCTTTGATGAAACTTTCAGATGCTCGGAATTAAAACAGCTGAACACATATAGTTCTAGAACTTTCAGACGTCCAGAACTGGCCAGCCCTAGAAACTCACATCTGGACAGGCAAGTTCTAAATCCTCAAAAATTATAGCCATGGTGATTGTCAGATTTACTAATATTGATTATTTTGTTGAGAATTGTCAAGCAAGGTGTAGAACAGGATCATACTGGTTCAGGTCTGAAAGGCTGCTTTTTTTAAATCAATCCCTTCATTTAATAAACTGGACAGAAGTCTATACAGATAGTTGATAGTTTATTCTATACAGTCATAGGTAAATGCACCTACAAAAAAAGAGTTCCAAGAGAAGAAAAAAACAGATAGATAAAAACAAGGGATCATCTGGTTGGATTGCACCTCATGAGAATGAATCTGGCATAAACTGATGAGTGTAAGATTTTGCGTGGATGAATAAGAAACTCCTGATCTCCTGGTGACGAACTGCCTCGCCATCGCTAGCCAATTCAAAAAGTGCTTTGGAAAATGGACTTGTAGGAGTGAGTTGAAGATATCCCAGATAATGGAATTCATTAGAAGTTGGGAATGGAGGGTGAGATGTAGACTACGACGACTAATAGCGAGAACAACTCTGATGGAGGGCACAATATACCATAAAGTAACGGTGTAATCAAACTCTTCTGAAATCTACGATCAGCAGATACACGATGATCTGAAACTCAGCTCGTGGTAGCTTCATTAGTTTTTTTTTTATGTCGGAGGGCTTAAATTCCCCGAATCTTTCAACTTGGGTGAACCTGGATCAGTTCTTTCAGAAACCAAGACTTTTATGGACGTTATCAGATTGGCCAATATGCTAGTCAATCTTCTTGTAAACGGCTAAGCAAGGCAAGCAATCAAACTGTCCTCAGTTCTGATCTCCTTATGACGTGCAACGTAATACATTCCCGAGTCTCTCCAACATCCCATATTAATGTTTCAGATGAGAGCAAGTGAAATTGGAGAGTGAAATCCAGGTTTAACCCAACAATGCCCGACATCTAAAGCTGCTCTTGAGAGATTCATAAGCTAAACAGGCCACTGAAGGCAAGAACCGAGACTGAACAATAAACGAGATTGTGAAGTTTCCTTGGAACGCAGATTAGGCCAGATTACATAATCAAAGGCAAGGATGGGGGACGCCAGAAGGACGCGTATTCACGGTAGAATCTCACGGCACGTTCCTTTCGCCTCGACTTGTTCTCACGTGTTGTAACGAAGAACCCTATCTTGAGCCGGCTGTCATGTCGGGTCGCGTTACCGAAACCGTGACGATGTTAATCTTTCAAATGAAGTTAAATTGTCGGTTGTTAGTTGACAGACGAGGGCGCCACGTTCACGTGGAAACACAGAAAGGAGTCGAGGTCGGGGCCGGGAGCTCTTAGCGCCCACTATCAGTGACAGTAGAATGAATTTCGGTGATCAAGTTGGAGAATGAGATAATCTCGTGAATTATAAGGTTTCTTGGAAACGAAGTTAATCCATATTTCAATTCTATTTGAGACTTGGTTATTGGGTAGAATATGTTAAATGGTTTCGGAGTTATACACAAAATCTGTTGCAGAATAGTGAAACGAATGTTTGAGTAAAATTTCCTGAGAATTTTTTTTTATTTTGATTTCCTAACCTATGTGTTAGATTCATAGAGTAATAAACATAGATAGAAGAAGTATACACAATTTTCACATGTCCCCAACATGGTTAGATTACGTTGTCGGATTGTGATATATTTTTAATCCACAATTTTACTATATCGTTATGTATAAATATTATATTGAATGAAATATATTTATTTGAGTGATTCCCGATTGAATATGCAATTTTGAATATTTGGAATCCGATATTTTTCCTGATTGTAGAATTTTTAACAAGCAGAATATTTATTGTTTTCTGTATCTACCTGCTGAAATCCAAGGTTTGGCAACTTTTCCTCTCCTAGTTTCATCGGTTGTTTCACGTCGTTTGGCACGCTCGAAGTTTGTTTTCTGAATTTCTGATATATGTAGGTATTTTTTTCAAAATATTTTGAGGTAATATGAAACGTTGTCTCACTAGGGGACATAAGAAGTGTGTTCTTTGCGGAGAAACTCGCGAATTGAGTGAAATATCATATCACTGATATGTTTTCATTTCCGCGCGCTTCATGTCAAATTTGATAGTTTATGTTGGGGAGAAAATTAGCCTACTGAAAATGACATATGCTCCTTCTATCTATGTTCATTGATCTGAGGAATAAACCGATTCAATTCAAAAAAAAAAAAATAAACTGCAAATTCTCTCTAATTGATAGCATTTATCAAAATGGCTGTTGCATTTTCCCTATTTGAACCAATGAAAATGCTGTTATAATAGTTTTACCAATAAAAACTGCTCTCTGCTTCCACACAGCACCGCACTGTATAAGGATGTAAAGGAACAGGGTATAAGGATTGAAATGGAACAAAATGGGATTTATACAATGCAAACTGTCCTTCTAATGAACTGTCATCTCAGTATATTTAAAATGTCCGTAAATGAAACCAAAACCGTTATATTAAACACCGAAAATTCTATACTACCAAAGTTTAACTTCTCTTTCCGATAACCATACATCTCATTCATTATCTAACAAAACATACGTCTCGATATTCCTAGAAACGCGACGTTGCCAAAACTAAACATCATAATAACTTAAAAAGGGCTAAAACAATGACAAAATAAAGAATCCTTTCCTTTTCATATGCTCTTTTCATTTCCAAAAAAATTATAAACGATATTTCATGTTCCATGACATGCCATCATTTTATAAGGTTGATGAGTAAATATTTCGTAGATTCCCAAGAAAAATTACACGATTACCATAATAAAGCACGGAAAGCTTCTGACCACATCTCAGTCCTCTCCAAGTTTTTGTAAATTAGAAAATTATCATCTTAGTGGCAGACGAACTAATCAGCATTTTGTCGGCATGATGCGAGCACGAGACCAAGCGCTCCAAAAAAAAAAGAGTAATCAGCTCCGGATAATTACGTCGTTAAGATCTCGGGTAAAAATCGTGACTGGTCCAAGAAGGAGGTTCTTTTTATCCTTTGCAGGATGCAGAGTAAGGCGAGACGATAGAAACACGACCGAGGCGAATGGAATGTCCTTGATGAAGAGGCGGAAATGGAGAAGCAGTTCATTAGGAGCAACGCGAGTAGGAACAATGGAAATTGGATCGATTTTCCCGTCAACACCGGATTTCTGTAATTACAAGAAAAGAACCGGGGTTCCGGTTGTTCGTTATCGGGAAATTCCAGCAGGTGGATAGGGAAGTTGGGTCCTGTTGATTCTGGGTTATGCGTTTTAAGGGGTTCGGTTGGGAAACGGAAGTTACCCTATATATACAGAGGTTTTCGATAGGAATTATACGATTTGAGATGGTTTTAATGGTAACACTGTGTATTGTTTTCTAATGACGTTTGGGTTCATCAACAGGTTATGCCATTTGATTGAGGAAATATACACTTTTCGACAACGTTGAGAAATTTTCGTTCTTACAAAATGTGAATACCAAAAGAAATTTAATAAGAATTCATAGACGACATTATTCAGGGAATCGACTATATCTCCCGAAATATTGGTCACAGCCTGGTTGAACATGGATGTTGTTTATAAAGGGTGTTTTTTTTTAGAGCTATAGAACTTCAAACTGCAATAAAACAACGATGGATTATTCGATTGACATGAATTTTATTTATCCGTAAGATAATCTTGTGACATTACATTTTAAATATGATTTCTGGCATATGACCGCCACGGCTGGCTCGGATGTAGTCCAATCTGGACGTCCAATTTTCGATTACTTTTTCCAACATTTGTGGCCGTATATCGTCAATTACACGGCGAATGTTGTCTTCCAAATGGTCAAGGGTTCGTGGCTTATCCGCATAGACCAATGACTTTACTTAGCCCCACAGAAAGTAGTCTAGCGGTGTTAAATCACAAGATCTTGGAGGCCAATTCACAGGTCCAAAACGTGAAATTAGGCGGTTAACAAACGTGTCTTTCAATAAATCGATTGTGGCACGAGCTGTGTGACATGTTGCGCCGTCTTGTTGGAACCACATCTCCTGGACATCATGGTTGTTCAATTCAGGAATGAAAAAGTTAGTAATCATGGTTCTATACCAATCATCATTGACTGTAACGTTCTGGCCATCATCGTTTTTGAAGAAGTACGGACCAATGATTCCACCAGCCCATAAAGCGCACCAAAAAGTCAGTTTTTATAGATATAACGGTGTTTCCACATACACTTGAGGATTAGCTTCACTTCAAAGTTTTGTTTGTTGACGTAGTCATTCAACAAGAAGTGCGCTTCATCGCTAAACAAAATAAAATGAACGTAGTGCGCGATACGTATTCCGCACAGAACCATTATTTTCGAAATAAAATTGCACTATTTGCAAGCGTTGTTCAGGCGTGAGTGTATTCATGATGAATTGCCAAACCAAACTGAGAATAAATCACTTGACAGCTGTCAAATCGGTCACCATCTTGAACAGTAATGCCAACTTAAAGTTATACACCTCGAAAAAAAAACACCCATTACATTACCACAATACTTCGTGGCTGAGTGGTTAATGCGAGTCGCACAGATGTAGGTTCTAGTCCTAAGGGAGACCGTTTTCTTAATGAATTCTTCTGTCTCAATATGTGCATATTCTATCAGATGGGAGCTGATAAAGAAATAACCCATAGTGGAAAATTTGCAATATTTTCCACTAATTGAAAAAACCAAATGTTTTAACTCTGGAGTTATCAAACGGAATTCGACCATTAACAAACTTAAGGGAGATATCCTGACCCTGAACCTGAAAATTCCCAGTCACTAGCACATTTTGTGCACACGGCGTACATTCTAAAAAAAAATTCCACAACCCCCTAGCTGCTATCTGAAAACCCCCTGCGTTACCATCACCAGCACACCCTTCGAACGATACACTCTTTTCCAGCGTTTCCAATGCTGGAAAAATCGGACCATAAGGGGCGTTATTGCAGATAAGACGAGCATGGCTTCCAATTAACGTCAAACTCCGCTCTTGAAGGGAAAATTACGAGAGCGCTGGCAGCATAACGAAATTGAATCCGGTGTATATAACGTTTTTATACCGACACCCATAAATTTGATGTGTTCGAAAGGGACGCTACATCCGGCGGAAAGCAAAAGCGTCTAGATGAAATCGTAAAATCGGATTTTCCACTCCACATTCTTCATAACGAAGTGTGTTTGCGAGATGAGAATGTATCTGGTTTGAAATTACGTACACCTCTGTCGGTTTTAGGTGAGAGTGGCTTTCTCGCGAAGTGGCGGCGTAATTTTGTTGTGCGTCGTTTTATTGGTTGGTATATTGTGATTTCCTTCGAAGGGTCTTTTTGGTCGTCGTGTAGCACCTTCTCGGCCGGCGGAAAAATTTGAGCTGTTGAGACAAGTTAGTGATGTGAAGAATCGAAACCGTGCGCGTCGGTGAAGAACAACTGAAAATATGCAGTAACCTTTTTTATTGAAAAAATAGGCTGATGTAACTGTTACGGTGAATGGATTGCGCTATCGAGTTATGACTAAAGATTTCTTATGACCGGATGTACAATTACACCCTTAGTACGAGAGTACTGAGAGAATCCTTCCTTCCTTCTCGTCCAGACCTTTAAGTCATCAACACGTGCTCGTTAAGTAACCTTCAAGTCATCAACACGTGCTCGTTAAGTAACCTTCAAGTCATCAACACGTGCTCGTTGAGTAACTACGCGCCGCACCACCATAGTTGTAAACCTTGTAACCAAGCAGAATATACACAATATTATCTTTAACAAGATAGCGTCATATTGTTAAATGTTTGTTGTGTACCACACAAGCAACAAAAAAATCTCATTTCTGCAAGACAACTCATCTAAAACAATTCGTATGTCCCTCATTTGTCTGAGTTAGTTTATATGAAATTATATAAACAAGGATTTTGATTCAATTTAAGGGGATTCCATTGCACAGCGACCTAATGCTCTATTGTGCAACCCGCCCACCTCCCCCATTAGTGCTATTCTCGAATTCCATAAACAAGGAGAGAGCCCTAAAACACAGCCGAACCGAATCTAGGCAACATCATTATTGAATTTTCTAATCAGGCATTGAGTGCCATACGTGTCATCTGAAGGTAAGGCACCGTTTAAAAAGTAGCGCTAAAACTAGAAAGGAGCCGAATCGGGGCAGCCAAATCGTCCATTTGTCAGAGTTGGCGAGCGCAACTTCGGAACGAATCTGGAAAAACGGAGATCAGTCGTTAAAACGGCCGGTGGCCGAGAGAGGTCGTCGAGAGCAAGAACAGTAGGAGGCTCATGAAACAAACAGGGGGAGAGTCGGTTGATCAAGTGGTTCCCGAGGGCCATCGCGACGGGAGATATCAATCATCCGGGCGATTCTAACCCGATACTTTGCAGGGATTGTCGCCTCGGGTGGCCTCTACGACGAGGTTTTTTTTTACTGGTCGCACTTATCGGCGCGGTGCGGGCTCTTCTCTCAATGCCCCGGGAACTGCTTCGATTAACGGACAGAGATTGCGGGGGTGGGATTTTCGGGGTATTTTTATCCTGGAAGGGTGTAGATTAGGGGAATTGAAAAATTCTTGTGCTGACAGACTGTTGTGTATGGTTTGAGTAAAATAAATTCTACATAGGCGTACAACTTTGCTTTCGCCGTTTTTTTCCGAAATTCGAGGCTTAATTGTAAGAAACTGGTTATATATTTATGATTCAGAGTATTGTCCATCGATGGTCACTACTTTCTACCATCTTTTGGGCAGCTTACGAATCCGGCGTTGAAAAAACTGGTCATTTTTTGAAGCGATCCACGAATCGATCCAATTTTTTACTTCTTCATACGACCGGAAGTGCTGGTCAGCCAGGCCGTGTGCCATTGATGAAAATAAGTGATAGTCCGGTACTTTTCGGGTAAAAAAATAAAGATTTTGCAGAATCGCATGGGCCCGTCAATTTTATCTTGGAAGAAACATTTTTTTACGTAAAAACAATCATCGTATAATTCGATCTCTCAGCGCGGCAATCCCAATCCTTAAAACTGAATAATGAAGATGGTTCGTGCAATATGTTGTTGGAGAGGTTTCTTCTACTTAAGTCTTCCAGTGAAAATATTTTCGAGATCTGATAATTCGTTTTCATAATATTCGGCTTTGACAATGAAATTCCATCCAACTTATCTGGATTATAAAATGACCCAGAATCCAGATGATTTCAACGAGACAGCGCAGAAGGGTAAAATTTGATGGGAAAAACAAGTTAGGAGGGGTCCTGACTCCTGAATAATTAAATCCAACAAATGCTCAATCACCCCTTTTCTATTTTTCCGGTTTTATTTTCCAACCTACTCCTGAAATCAGCAATCACAAGAAACCGTACTAAAAAAAGTGCCAGAATAGCCCAACAGTCTTCCCTTTATCCGACTAAAAATGACTCTCTCCGACGCACAGATAGCAATTCGAGCCACGTATCTTTTTCGATAAGAAAGAAGAGACGAATTGCTGCCAACTTGATTGATGATATATCGACAGTAACGTTTTTATATCGCCGGAGAAGCCGGAAACCCGTCGGTTTCGCAGCTAAAAGCTGAGGCAGCAGTTTTCGCGACCGTCGTCATTCGATTTGCCGACGTTTTTACGTCTGCGGGATCACGAAACCGACTTGGGTGGCTACGGAATTTCATTTCGTTATTGAATTTGTAAAATTCCACGACTAGGCGTTGTACCAGCCGATCTCTGCATACTGAATTGATCGAACAGTGACAATAATATTAGCTGTAGCGGTTAGTGGTTGTCGAAATAAATAGATCGTAGATGTCATACATGATGAGATGTATTTGTAAACATAACGCCATTGAATTATCATTCGATTTGTGTCTGCATCATAAAGTTATTCTCGATTGAGCATATCAGCTTACAAGCCAAATTCCCGTTATTTGCGACAGGTTTTAATGTTCTGCTTCAATTTGAAAAAATCTGCGGCTGAGGCTCATCGAATGCTCTCAAATACCTATTGAGGCCGCTATTAGGGAAAGTACGGGCCGAGAGTGGTTTCAACGCTCCAAGAACGGTGATTTTGACGTCGAAGACCAGCATGGCGTTGGAAAAGAGAAAGACAGAATTGGAGGCATTACTTGATCAAGACTCGTGTCAACTGCAACAAGAAATGGCAGGATCATTGGAAGTAATGCAACAAGCCATTTCAAAACGCCTGAAAGTCATGAGAATAATTCAGAAACAAGGAAAGCCGAGAGATGTTGAACGGCGTTTGTTTGCTTGTGAACAGCTGCTTGTAAGGCAAAGACGAAAGGGATTTCTGCATCACATTGTGAATGTATACGAAAAATGGGTTCATTACGATAATCCCAAGTGCAGAAAATCATGGAGATATCCAGGCCATGCTTCCACGTCGACGACCAAACCGAATATCTAACCGTACCCACTGTATTCTAAAAATTAGATCGATTCGTGGATCGCTTCAAGAGATGACCAGTTTTTTCAACGAGTGATTCGTACGTTGCCCGAAAAACAGAGAAAGTAGTGAACAATACTTTGAATCATAAATATATGACCAGTTTTTTTACAATACAGCCTCGAATTTCAGAAAGAAACGGCGAAAGCAAAGTTTTATGCCTATCTAATTGGTAGTCAATGGATCCCTTGCTCACATAAGGCAAATTCCATGACTTAATATTTCACTATATATTCATTTGTTAAACATCCAGTAAAACGTATTGGAATACCCTCTGTTTATGCCATTTTCATTTTCAATAACAAGCTAGTTTCATTTTATTCCACGAACTTCAGTAATCTCTGTTTCATTAAGCCCTGCAGTCTTTTAGCTTGCATACACAACGAAGGTCATTTTCATTCCCCGAGACTGAAAGATCTGAACAAAACAACCATGGATGTGTATCAAGGGAATAGTTGCACACAGAGGCTTTTCAGAGACTCTCGCAGTGCAAATAACGATACTGCAGCATTGTCAATTATCATGTAATCCTCAACGATGGAAACACCCAAATATCCGTTCCAGTGGACAATTTCTGCACGAATGAATATACTGAAATTGAATATTCTCTTCACTACTGTTGCTGTAAGACTCTCGTACATTCCAGTAGAACTGGCCTTCTCGCAGACTAATTAGAAATTTTACGATTGCAATTTGACCAAGGTAACTCTTCGTCCAGAATAGGAATATAATGAAACCGTAAAACGTTATTAAGGATTAAAGCACGTTCTGTGACCTCGGGGAATGCGATATTACGGCAGCTTTAACTCGGCCCAGGGAGGAAAACATGGAAACCGATTACACCCTTCTATTTACTCTCGAGTTATTTCGAGAACTTGTTAGATATAAATTCCGGGATAAGCTCCTACCATTACTGTCTGGAATAACCCACGTTACGGCTGTTTAACCTTTGACTTTCTACCCTCTCGGACACCACGTATTATCGCGTCTGTTTTCGAAAATCACAGCAACCTACCATATAATGGTGGATTTGTCAATAGAGTCTTATCTGTGATTGATATACTTACTCTTTTCAGGCAGCAAATAAACCTAGCCGACATATTAATAGGGCTGATCTACAGCTCACCATCTAGTGAACTCCAGTACCTGGAATGACTTCAAGGAGGCTACCTCTTCACTTGTACCAGTTTCTTGTCTAAGACATTTTTTGCGTTGGCTAGTGATGGCGAGTCATTCCATCACTAGGTGATCCGGAGTTTCTTCCTCCTCCCCAAAGAGTCTGCACTCGTTGTTTTCTGGAAAACTCATTTTCATGAGGTGCTTGAGAAGGCAATGCCTTGCAATGAATCCAGTGAGGATGTGTAGCATATTTCTGCCATGATCCAGATACTTCTTAGAACTCGCAGTATCAAAGTTTAGAAGAAACTTTCTTGAATGATCCAACCCAGGAGGATTACGCCAGAGTGTTTCTCTTTCGGTTTTTTTCCTTCTCCAGAAACTCTTTCTTGTGGGTACATTTACCTTAACCACAGAAAGGATCTGTGTCAGTGAAAGGAGTTTATGCTCCTTTTCTGCTAAATGCCTTTTCATTTTCTTCAATTCCCGGGTGATCAGAAACCCATACATTCTAACGATAGTGAGCATTTGGTGACATTCCCAAATATTCCAGCATCAGTCACCGTCATGGTTTTAGAACTATCTTTGTACCATTTAATGGTATTCATTTTGAGAGCTGAGGTTGTGGGCTTCCTTTCTCAATCTTCTATTCTATTTAGCATCAAAGTAAGTTTTCTCGATGTTAGTTTTCTCTCTCTTCTCGCAACTGAGAAGGTTTGCTGAAGGTATGAATTTGGTCAGGGATGGCCAGGCTAAATGATTCCTAGTTTTCTCAGTGTTGGTACCTTTTCTGGATAGTTTAGAACTATATCCATCACAAGATGAAAAGTTGTGAGACCTGTAAGGATCTTGGGGTGACTGTGATCATATATACAACAGAATATGTGCCACAAAAATATAAAACTGAGCAAAAGTCTCCGTACGAAAGAGAGCATAACCATCAAGCTAGACAGACCTCAATTCAACACACGTTTAGGCCGTATCGAGAACAATGAAAACCTACCGAAAATTAACCAACTTATTCCTTTCAGCTGATGCGTTCGTTCCATTACCCGTGTGCATAATTTAATTTTCGCACACAATTACTTCGACACGTGGAATGTAACTTTGCACGGGATGAAACAACGGAATTAATTACACGGTGCGCGATGAAGGGAAATTGTCTGTATGACCGCAGCGCTTTCCATTGTTATAGGGGTGTTTTGTTACACAATATCGGGTAATTACCTTTCTGAACGTTGAGCCGAAAAAGGATACCTTGATAGCGCTTTTGAAAGAGATATTTCTATTTCTCTGTGAAGGTTGAAATTATTATGAAAATAGGTTGTTCACTTTTTAAATTTTCTACGTTTTTTTCTCTGTCTGTTATTTTCAGCCAAGATTATGATGATATGGGTACTTACTGTAGGGTTGTGGCCTTGATCCGAAATGTGGTTCCTGTAGTAATGGTTGCGGCCGTCCGTTGTTCGTATTTTCTTTTACTGAAACAAAACATAGTATTAATTATCCTGAAATCTTGATTTTGAGAGAGAGAGATTCAGGAGAAGGAAGAAACCGAATTAGAAACATTTAAGCGCAATCTTCCTAGGTTGGATCATTCAAAAAGTAATTTCATCGAAACTTTGATACTGCGATATCAAAGAACTATCAAGGTCTTAGCGAGAATATTCTACACCTCCTCATTGGATTTCTTGCAGGGCTGCCTCAGGAAGCACCTTATGAGAATGAGTATAATAGAAAATGACAACAGCAGGTGATGGGGAACAAGAAGAAATTTCGGATTACCTGGTAACGAAATGCTTCGCGATCACTATCCTTGAAGCTTCTTGTAGCCATCCCAGATACTCTAGATCATTAGAACTTTGGAACTGGAGAGCGAGCTGTAAATCCCGTAATAGCGAGAATAGCTTTGATGGAGGGGATAATAGACCATGAAGTCGCAGTTCAAAGGATGAACAATCCTGGGTTGGATCATTCCAAAGAGTTCCTTTCAAACTTAGACACTGCGAGATCAAAGAAAGAATATGCTGCACATTCACACTAGATTTCATACAGGACATTCCCAGCTCAGGAAGTGCCCTATCAGAATGAGTCTAGCAAAAAACGACAAATTCAGATTCAGCAGGGAGAAGGAAGAAACCTTGCTTTACCATCGCTAGCCAACACAAAAAGAGCTCTGGACGAGATATATGTAGAAGTGAGGAAGGAACCTCCTTGAAGTCATCCCAGATGTTGGAGTTCATAAGAACTCTGGAACTGCAGGGTCAACTGTAGACTACTATGACTTATGACGAGAACAGCTGTGATGGAGGCCCAATAGAGCATAAAATCGTGGTGCAATGAAACCCCCTTTAAATCTGATGATGGCCGACTACTGTTAGAGCCTTCAGCAAACAATCCTACTACACTTCATGCTAGAAAGACACATAAAAGGACATTTTCAAGTGACTAATGAATGTGAATTCTGTAATAAATACTTAAATCCATGTGTTTCTGATAATGAATTCTTGAATCTATTAGTGTTTTTTTTTGAACTAGCAATGGTTATAAGTTGCAAATGAAGCAATTGAAAAGCAGCATATCTCAAAAAATAGATTTGGGAGCTACTTCGTATTCTGCACCGAAAAAAATCAGGAGCTGTTGAAAAAGTGCAGCATCAAAGAGATTGGCTTGTATAATTCGAATCTTGTGTCTTATTGATCAATTGAGTATCATTAAATATTACTCCATCAGCATAAACCTTTACACCGTCATAACATTCAATGTTTGAAAGATCGAATCTGAGACAAACGTCCCAAGATGAAGAACAGACCCGAGCAATTCGAAAAGAAACCCTCACATGCTCATAAATTTCAATCCGAGGATCAAAGCACTCGTAGTCAATTAAAAGATACTGAATGCAAGTCCTCTCTCAACATGACGCGCTAATGAATCGAAGTGTGCTTAATGAACGTGCACCTATTAACGAATCGACCTACATAAAACCTTCTACCCTCTCCTAATAAAAGAACCAAAAGCCCACGACCAAATGAATGGCCGAATATCGACTGCCAAAAATCGAACAGCGTTATTTTGAGCTACTAATTAGCCGTACTTTGCACGATAATTGTTATTCTGTGGAGACGAATGGCGAGCAGTTGTTGATCCAATTCGCGTCGACAAGAAATAAATACCATCGGTTATTGTGTCATACCGTACAGAGGAATGCGATGCTTCGCATCTAGATCGGGAGATAAATGGTTCATAGATCGGCGAACATCAAAGGGAACTCGGCTGCGCTCCGACAAATAAATTTCAACAATAGAGAAATCACGGAACATTGATCTCCGTTCGTTTTATGTTCTTGCGGATATTTACTTGGATTCAGAATGAGATTCCGAACGATTGTTGTTTTACGCGCGAATGTTTCGCGCTAAAAACATGTTTAACTGTCAACGACGAAATTTATATCGTATCTCAATGAGAGAAGTATAAGCTGTAAATAATACCTAATGAAATATATGGTTGTTCCGAAATTATGACACAATCGTTCAGTACAAGATTCTCTAATGGGAAATTATTTGACATGTTCACTTCAAACAAATTTAACGTTATAACAAATCTTCCCTTGAATATATTTTAATATTATTAAGCTTTTGTAGCAACACTCATAACAAATTCTCTTCTACTAGTATCATTGTTTCGAGTAAACGTTGACGAAGGTACCTAAAGAAGAAGAGTGTCTCAAAACAACCTCAAAGGGGCTCATATTTATATCACTACCGGCAGTCAAGCCAAGCTGAGGTACCTAGAAGAGCTAGTGGTCTCTTCTGACATGGAAGCGTTGTAATATCATTAAGCATCTGGTCAGAGGCAATAAAGTAACTCTACTTTGGGTACTAGGGCATTCTGCAGTATTGAAGGAAATGAAACAGCTAATGAGCATTAAGGTTAACACCTGTTGGTCCCGAGTCTTTTTGTGTGCTTGGAGAAGCCAATATAAGGCAGCGATCCAACAATGGAAGTTGGACAACAACCCTCTGGAGGAATACTCCTAGTCTTGCTCAGGCGATGGAATTTATGTTGCTTTCACCAACCTATACCTAAAAGCTTTTGAAGTTTCCACGATCTGAGTTTTGGCTAATGGTATGATTGCTGATTGCAAATATCTTTTGTACAGCATGGGGAAGTCAGTAGATGAGAATTACACCAAATTAACATGAAGAAATACAGTCAACATTATTGAACCTAAACAGATCGTGTAATAGGTTAGGTGTTTAGGAATCATATTAAATTTTCTCACCAGCCAAGTCAGTAGCTACTCAAGGAGAAGTTTAGAAAATGATAAGAGAAATATATTTAGTATAGCTGCATTATCAAATTATAAATTAAAGTAATCATAATGAGAAACATATTATTTCACTACACTGTTCTATTATTCACACAATATATTGATGAAAAAACTTAACAAAACAAAAAATGAAAATAAAGAAGTCAAAGAAAACATCACGCGAAATTAAACCCAGAAATCGAAATCAAACGAAGGCTCAGAACCTAAGGAATTCCGCTCTATCATCATAATTAAACATTGAAACGTCAGGTGCAGCCACCAAATGGGCCGCAACTGTTTCTTAGAAAAGCCGAGCTCCGGCAAGAGTTGGAGGCACATTAATTTGAAAACAATACCAAGCATCATAAATCAGCCAATGTTCGAGTTTCACACCAACTAATCGTGCATTCCCGAAAACCTCGATTAGATTAGTTGGCTCCTGTATTGTTTCGCTTCGAGATTGTCGGATATTTATGACGATCCTATATACAGGGTGATTCTTGATCTCATAAATTTAGTTTGGACCATTAGGTTTTGAAGAATTTGAGCTACAGGCTTTGTCGATGGTGAAATAAGCACAGTATTTTCATGAATAATGAGGAATTTTAGGAAAAAATGCGGATGGTCATCCACAAGGTTATTCAAAAGGAAAAATTGTATTTTTGTATTTTGTGCCTCTTTTTAGAGGATTACGGTGTTTCAACCCGGGAACACTGATAGAATGAATAATCAGTATGACAACTCCGTGATCCCTGTTATATAACAGGCCAATTGAAAAGTCCCCGGTCTACCATAGTAGAACACAATATTTTTTTGGCAAAATTCGATTTTATTATTCAACATAGTTGCATTCGAGGACGATGCAGCAATTATAGCGATCTTTTAACTCTTCGATACAATTTTTGTAGTACGATTTGTCTTTTGCTTCAAGAAAGGGCCTCATTTTGGCGATAACTTCTTCATTGAGCTGAATTTCTTTCCAGCGAGCATTCTTTCGAGGTCTCAGAACAGGAAAAGTCGCTGGGGGTCAGATCTGGCGAATACGGTGGATGCAGAAGCAATTCGAAGCCCGATTCATGCAATTTTGCCATTGTTTGCAATGATTTGTGACACACCGCATGGTCTTGATGAAACAGCACCTTTTTTCTTCAAATGGGGCCATTTTTCAACGATTCCATCCATCAAACGATCCAATAACGCTATATAATAATCGCTGTTGATGTTCTGGCTCTTTTGGAGGTAATCAATGAATATTATACCTTGCGCAACCCAGAATACAGATGCCATAACCTTACCAGCTGACTATTGTGTTTTTCCTCGCTTTGGATTCGGTTGATCGTGTGCAGTCCACTCAGCTGAATGTAGTATTGGCTCCGGAGTGAAATGATGGAGCCATGTTTCATCCATTGTCACATATCGACGCAAAAATTCAGGTTTATTACACTAAAACAGCTTCAAACACTGCTCAGAATCATTACCACGTTGTTGATTTTAATCGATTGTGAGCTCGCGCGGCACCCATTTTGCACACAGCTTTCTTATGTACAAATATTCGTGAATGATATGATGTACATGTTCAGATAATATCTTCACAATGTCTTATATCTCTATCAACTTCACTTTACGGTCATTCAAAATTATTTTGTGAACTTTTTTGATTTTTTCGTCGGTGACAGACTCTTTTCGGCGTCCACTGCGTTCGCCGTCTTCGGTGCTCATTTCACCACGTTTAAACTTAGCATACCAAACAATGATGGTTGATTTTCCTGGTGCATACCCCGGAAACTCTTCATCAAGCCAAGATTTTGTTCCAACCGTATTTTTATCTTCAAAAAGCAATATTTTATCCGCACACGAAATTGTTTCTTTCCCATCTTTTTTCAAATAACAAAAGTAGCTACACTCACAACGCAATATCTCACAAACAAATGGTCGGACTGCTGTCAAATTTTGACACGTATCGTTTGAAGGTTGGTACTGACTAAAAATCATATGGATTTAATACTAGCACCGCCATCTGTGCATCAGACCGGGGACTTTTCATCATTCGACAACAAACTTTCAGTTAAAAAAGTAAAGTTTAATTATTGATAAAATTTCCACTCAACAGGATGACAACGCTTCGTTTTATTGGGACGCCCTGTATACGAATCGTGTACGAAAATGGATACCCATCAGGTCAACTCGTACGGTTTGTCCGTCGCAATGAAATATGAGGCAGCATTGTGTGTTTGTACTATTTCAAGAACAGTATTCCGAAGCTATTTTAATTGGTTTAATTATAACACCAGACTAATTTTTCCGAGGAATTGACAAACACACATCGACGCACGTCTATCTTAGGCGGTGGCTAAGCCAATATTTTTTGCTTTTACTTCCTCATACCCGAAATCTACGTCTTGTTAACGTTTCAATGAAACGTTATAATTGTATACGTTGGGCAACGATATTTTCGACTCGAGTTCTTGACGTTTGTTGATGGTATCTTGACAGCTCGTTTGTATATTGCTTATGAATACATTAGGGGGTTTCTGTTGATAAACACAGTTCATTAGGAGTTTTGAAATGCTGGTTTCGTGAATCATTTCCGTTAATTATCAGAACAAATTGCTAATTTTGATTATTTATGTGTATGATGTCTTATGATGAACCTTTGGGATTATTCAAAGAGGTAGATTTTCAGCAACCCTCAAAAATTCGAATGGAAATTACACTATGGTTTCTTGTTTCTTCGTAGATCTCAAATCTTCAAAAAATTAAAAGGGTAGGAAAGTCCAAGTTTTTCCCACGAGTATCGCTCATACTGTGAGAAATATTATTCCACACAGCTCTTCGTCCAGAACTCGCTTGGTAGACCAATGAAATTGGGCTTTTGAGAAGTCGTTTCCATGGAAATGCAAGAAATGAACTGATACTGTCAACGAAGACCATTTTGAATTGAATTTGGTATATTTCTTAAATTATTCAGATTTGTGCAGTTGTAGGAAAAGTATAGTGTGCAACATAATGTGAAAGTCTTTTTCTCACTTGTGTGTCCATACTCGTGAGAAAAGTTGAACTTCCTCACTTGTTGCACAATATAATATTCTCCACATGTTGCACACAATATTTTTCCTAAAACTGCTCAAATTGAAATAATTCAAGTAATGTACCTGATTCAATTCAAAATGGCCTCCGTTGATAGTATCTGTTCATTTTTAGCGTTTCCATAGAAACGACTTTTCAAAAGCTCAATTTCATTGGCCTACCAAGCGAGGTGTAGGCGAAGTGCTTTGTGGAATAATATTTCTCACAGTATGAGCAATGAATAGTTTTGAAATTGAGTAAGCTATGAAAAATACGCTACTTTTAATAGCAGTTGTAGGAAACCAAAATTTCAGCACCTAGATTGTCCACTGAAATTGACAAACATTCAGTCTCGTCAAAGAAAATCCAACTCTCATTCCGTTGGAAAAATTTTCCATTTCTCACATTTTTACTGTTTCTCCTCCGACTGCATTTTATTTATAGACAAAAAAATCTTCGCGCTAGTCTGTGTTAAAACATTTCCCCGAAGAACAGTTACTGTGCGGAAACCAATCTCCAAAGTTTTCCCTTCCAGAACGAAACATCGAAAGAATTCCGGGAAATGAGGCGAATCCGGAAATGATAATCCCCCAAGAAAAAGTTACGGGAATATGAACTTTTCGCGTGTCAACGAAAAACCACCCCTCGCCCCGTATTGGCCTACTTTTCGAACCTGTTGCCAGCGAACCGCCCGAGGGGGCTCGAAAACACAGCCGCAACTTCTCTCCCTCTTGTTCCGGGAGACACCGGAAGTTGGGGGGCAATATTGCTACCATCCTGAAATGTTTTCTAATGTTTGCACCAGAATGAGCACCCTTATTCCTGTGTGTCGTTAACCCTACCCGAGCGCATTCTGGGAGAATATTGGGGTATTACGGAAGGGATATTCGAGTTTTCTATATATCGTGGATTTGGCATCAATCTTATCCGGTAAGCCGATTCGACAGTGAAGAATGGTTGGCTTATTCCCTTTCTGATACACTTGGAGAAGTATTTGGAAACGGGATAGGCGAAACTATTCGAGATGGAGACACTATGGATAATCCTTTGGGGTCTAGCTGTCGCAAACTTCGTCGTGGAAAATTTCTGAAAGGATGTCCTACAAAGAGTTCAAAGGCTATGTGAGTGACACCTTCGTCATTTGGTGTTACGATGAAAAAGCTATTTGAATGCAATTTTGAGTCCCGAAAATTCAGTTCACCAAAAAAGGAGGATGCTCAAGATGAAGGGTTCCATTTTACATTCAATATATTCAAAGTGAAATCAGTTTATTTCCTTGTGAAGAGCAAGGCTCAACATTGACAATGAAAAATGATATCACCCAAATGGTCGCCATGGCTACGGTTGCACCACCATAACATTTTCTTGAATGTTTCCATCACCAATTTGCACATTCGGGGCTATTTGCCCTCGACAACTCCACGAATTCCATCTTGAAAGCCTTGGATCGCTTGTGGAGCATTGGCATAGACTAATCTAAGTGGTCTTATTGCAATAATAACTTTTCATCTTCAGTCACAATGCGATGCAGAAATCCCTTCCGTCTTGTCTTTGCCTTAAAAGCAGCTGTTCACAAGCAAACAAACGCCGTTCAACATATCTTGGCTTTCCTAGTTTCTGAACCATTTCCATGAATTTCAGGCGTTTTGAAATGTTGCATTATTGTTGCATTACCCCCAATGATCCTGCCAATTCTTGTTGCGTTTGACACGAGTTAAATAATGCCTCCGATTCTGCATCATCGAAAACCTTCTCTCTTCCACCGCCATGCTAGTTTTCGACGTCAAAATCACCGTTCTTGAAGCGTTGAAACCACTCTGGGCATTTGAGAGAATTCGATTAGCCTCTGCTGTAGATTTCTTCATATTGAAGCAGAAAATTAAAGCCTCCCGCGAATGACGAGAATTTGTCTCGAAAGCTGACATGTTTAATAGAGAATAACTTTATGATGCAGACACAAATCGACTAATATTTCGATGGCGTTATGTTTACAAATACCTAAGCTCATTGTATGACATCTACAATCTATTTATTTCGACTAACACCGTTACAGCCATCTATTGCAACACAGCGGAAGCAAAGTTGTACACAATAAATAAAAGCAATGACCAGAAATGAATATGAAAATCTGTCTTCCCTTGAAAGATAGATAGCATCTTACATCTCTCCTCATTTTCAGAGATGGAGTAGACAAAATAAGAGGCTAGCAGTAGAAATTCCGCATATGAATATAAAACCTCAGCCTTTTCTGCGTCATATTTCTTCATTAGATTATCTTAAAAATTCACAAACGAAAAGACCCCAGTTCTCCATTTCCAGGAAAGCGTAATTAGAATATTCAATCTTCCCAAGCCCGCCCTTTTCGGTAGACCTCCGGAAAACTCCGGTGGAAATATTAAAACTCCCCCGGAATAAGAAACGGCGGATTTTCGCTGAGTAATGCTCACAGACGGACGGACGGACGGACGTCGGGGACCGGAAGACTCCTTATATTCATCCGGGGCTAATTTTTCAGGATTTGTTGAATGGAGTCGAATGTAAATTTTCCCCAGTTCCGGTTATGTAAATATCCGTTTGGCGTTGAATATGAATATTTTAAGCGGAGGGTTGGCCGGGAAAAATTTATCTGGATCAAACCTCGTGCATTTTCAACGTTCACGTCCGTTCGCGAAGGACAAATTATGATGGCCTCGCAAAGTGCGCGGGGAAGGAATAGAACCCTGGGGAATTCCCCCCATTTTGGGTTATTACGGTAAATCCGGGCTTGAACTTGGTTTGGGAATTTGTCGCTGAAGTTATCATATTTTGGCAACATGTGGTTTTGGGTTTGAATTCGCTTTGTTTTTAGCTGTCAAATTGGCAACGATGCTAATAAGTTTTCCTAGTTCTCCTAGGAAATTTTCATTCAGACAGAAAATGAATGTTTGTCAATTCATGACATATTCAAACTGTCATCAAACAGAATCGATGTCATTAAATTTAAATGGCATGATCTACTGAACACAAAAAACATAAAAAATGTCAGAAAATTGAACACAGTGCTGCCATTATAATTATTTTGAATTTTAACATTTCTATTGAACAACCCCTCACAACATTATTATACTTCCTTATTATGAATTTTGAGAATAACCTTATTACTTCAACACCTTGAGTCCCTCACAACATTATTATATTTCCTTATTATAAATTTTGAGAATAACCTTATTACTTCAACACCTGGAGAGTAATCATATTCAACTGGAGTATCGGGTGTCCAAAATTTGTTGTTTAGTTAGGGGATCTCAGAATTCCTTTGAGCTATAAAAAAAAAGAAGAATGGCACATTTTCGGGCTCGATTTTTTAAAGAATTAATTTGGTGAAAATCGCAATCTCGTGAAATCAATTGTTTCCAATCTATAAGGAGAAAATTGGAAATTTTCGTGAAATGAAAAGTTCTTATAACTTCTTTATAACTGATGCTGTGAACATAAAGCAAAAATATTCTACAGGCACTTTTTTCAGTAGTATCCATTGGTGTATTAATTTGTTTTTTATTGCAATAAGTTCTAAAGTTATCACACAAACTTGTGTTTCTTGAATGTAAACCATAAAAATTTCTATTACAAATAAAATGAATTTTTTTGCTCATGTTTTTTAAAAATGTTTGGTTCATTTTAATATAAACAGTAATAAATGAGTTATGAGAACTTTTAATTTCACGCCATTCTCCAATTTTCCCCTTATAGCTTGAATTTTTAAGGTGACAGTTTTCACCAAATTAATTCTTTGAAAAATCAAGCCCAAAAATGTGTCATTTGTTTTTTTTTTGTGTTCAAAGGAAGTTCAGAGATACTCCAGTTGGCTTCAAATACATTCAAGGTGTTTCATCATTCCTATACCCAATAATGAAATTTTCAAAGGTCGAACCGAGAGAGTGAGAGAGAGCGATATCGATTTTAGTCCTTCCTTCTGTCCGAAAGTTGGCCGTGAATCGGTATTTTAATAGGTGGCCGAGATATTTTCGAGCGACTCCGACCTGAGTCATAACTTTATGGTAGTGACACCTGTCGAGGTTGTAAACTTGGGCGATTTTTTCTGGATGCACCTCTAGCGTCTCGGCGTTACTGGCATCAATCTGGACGTCGCGTGGGCGCGCTGCATTAATCCAATCATTATTCCATTGTGTGTAACAAGTAAAGCGGCTGTTTTGATTGCTGTATGAAAGGAACAGAGTCATAGTAAAAGTGCTCGGTTTCCGACACAAAAACTTAAAGTTATATCGGGTGTCCCAAGGTAAGTGGCCTATTAGATTATTATGGAAACTATTGATGGTAAAGATTTCAAATTTTGTGGATAGATATTTGGCCATGTAAGGTACACTTTTGAAATAATTTCACATTTCCAGTGTTGCCGGATGTACGACAATTTGGCAACAACTTTGTTATTTTAAGAGGGACATCCGGTATTTCTATTTTTTTTATGATACTCCATGAAATATTACATCTATTCATTCTTACTTTTCCATACCTATCTTTAACGGTTTTTGAGTTATTAATTATTTTTCGAAATTTTAAATCAAATTGGCGTATTACGAAAATGACTCTAGTTCGCTCAATATTTGAGATTTAAGTCAAAAATTTTGCAAGTCGTTAGATATTGATCTGATCTGTGTCACTGCTTTTGAATTATGGTTGTAAATAATACAGGACGGACCAAAAAAAATCATCATTTGCCAAGTTACAACATTTTAAAAAAGTCAATTTTTTCAAATTAGACACCTAGTATATTTTTCAATTTTTGGAATCAGTACAACACACTCTACAATTTTTCTATTCACGTCCCTATACCTATCTCAACTGGTTTCCGAGTTATATGCGTTTATTAGATTTCACATTGATTCAATAAGCGTTAATTTCTTTTGCATTGTTATTTTCTCTTGTCGTTCATAGATCGATATATCAATGAATCAGTTCAATCCATAAATGTCAAAATAAACAATTATTGCCTAACAGGTGTTTTGTTCCGAGGTTTTTCTATAAATAATGGCTCAAAAAAGATATACACATATAACGCATATAACTCGGAATCCAGTTGAGATAGGTATAGGGACGTGAATAGAAAAATTGTAGAGTGTGTTCTACTGATTCCAAAAATTGAAAAATATACTAGGTGTCTAATTTGAAAAAATAGACTTTTTTACAATTTTGTAACTTGGCAAATGATGATTTTTTTTGGTCCATCCTGTATTATTGACAACCATAATTCAAAAGCAGTGACACAGATCAGATCAATATCTAACGACTTGCAAAATTTCTGACTTAAATCTCAAATATTGAGCGAACTAGAGTCATTTTCGTAATACGCCAATTTGATCTAAAATTTGTAAAAATAATTAATAACTCAAAAACCGTTAAAAATAGGAATGGAAAAGTAGGAGTAAATAGATTTAATATTTTATGGAGTATCATAAAAAAATAGAAATACCGGTGTCCCATTTAAAACAACAAAGTTGTTGCCAAATTGTCGTACATCCGGCAACACTGGAAATGTGAAATTATTCTAAAAATGTACCTTACATGGCCGAATATCTATCCACAAAATTTGAAATCTTTACCATCAATAGTTTCCATAATAATCTAATAGGCCACTCACCTTGGGACACCCGATATACCTCGAAAAAAAAACTTCCGTTATTACTAACACATGCATTTGGATGGCATCAACTGCCTTTTCTCGTGTTGAAAAACGGTTCTTTATGTCTGCTTCTTCGGAATAATAAGATATCATAAAGCAGATCATAGATATCTTGTTTCGTTCTAAGTTACAGGGTGTTTCTGGAAAATCACTGTTTCAAATATTTCTCTAAATACAATTTTTTTTGTTTTTTGAAATAACAGAGATCCTTGAAGATTTTTCTCTATGTTTTAGATATGCTTTCATTAAGCATCGAAATTAGGACAGATTGTACAATACCTTTCAGAACTATCAATAATTTGGAAATTCTTATCAAAAATAATCGAGATAGAACTAATAAAGAAAATAAATTCAGAGTTTACAAGTTCTTCAGATAATTGAAGAAGCTACAATTGTTTTAAACATTGAAGGATTTCTATCAACTAAGGACCACCAAGTTCATTAAAGACGAAAACATCCATTCTCTCCTTTCTAATTTCAAACCTAATCCTCTTGAGAACACCGAATCGCATTGACCCTCCCCAAATCGAATCCTCCAACCCCTCCCACATTCCTCCCTCCAAAGGGGTATTTTTCCAACCCTTGAGAAAGAGAGTTGTCGGCTCTACAGCCGTTCGAAATCCCATTAAACAGGAGAACGGCATCGTCTCAGCCGACTCAGTTCCGCGATTTATATCTCCGGTAATCCGAAACGCTGAGCAGTTCTTCGTAGAACTCCCGGCAATACCTGGAACAGTGGAAATTGAGACCTGGAGAAAACTGGAGAAGGGGATCCCACGTTCTGAATTTCGATGGGCGCGTTAAGGAACATCGGGCCGGATTAAAATTCATCGGGAGACGTTCGCTTAAAGGTCGACCGGGAATTTGTGCGAGAAATAATCAACGTTCTGTTTGAACAGCTTGCGCGGGGGTGAGTTATCTCCTGGAGGTGAGTCTCACGAAGTTAGGGCATCGGTGTGTGAAGGAGCTGGAAGAATAATCCATTAGGGGGTGATATTTTCTTTAATATCGGAGAATTGAATATTGAGGTTCATTTGCCAGGAAGCAGCTTTGCAGAACTGAGATCTATCCAATCTATTCAGTAACAATTGTCGAAACGATATTCCTACCAAACTGGCAAAACTGACAGCATACATAGAAACTTTGATTATAACATAGGGAAAGGCTTACGAGGGAAATTGTTCATACCACGGAGGAAAAAGAATAAGGACAGTCCCTCACAGAGAAGTTCTAACCGTAGACACGTGTTTCGGCTTTCAGCCCTCATCAGTGCGGTGAAAAAGTGTTAGGATGAGCAACACTTGAAGGAAACAACAAACAAACAGAGTCAACAACAGAAGCCAGCCGTCCATTTGTGATTTCAGCAGGAAGACCACTTGTCTGTGAGGAACTGTCCTTATCCTTCTTTCCTTTATTTTATCAACAATTTCCCTCGTTAACCTTTCCTTATGTTATTGTTCTTGGACTCGGATGTCACAAAGGTAGCTATAGCTTCCCACGAGGTGATGTTGGTTGTTTCCCGAAAACACATTGGGTCTTCCTGCTGAAATTACAAATGGACAACTAGCTTCTGTTGTTGACTCCGTTTGTTTGTTGTTTTCTTCAAGTGTTGCTGTTAGAGTATTACTTCATCTGAACAAATTACGAGAGAGGCAACCAAACATTACTTTCCACCTATTCTCGTTACTTCATCTCACGACCGTAGCGCTGCTAGCGCTTAAGCGAGTTACGAGGCGATGGAGAGAAAAAACAAGAATAGATCTTCAATGACCGAGAGCAAACGACAGGACATAACCTTAGAGATTCAGTCCTTCTGAATTGAGCTTGCTTAGAGAGAGACTTACTAGAGAGTTTTATATTGAACGATTAAAATCATCATCTGTGTATTAGTGTATACTCTGTATTTAAAACCCATAAGTCCAACAGTTGCTCATCCTAACACTTTTTCACCGTACTGATGAGGACCGAAAGCCTGAAACACGTGTCTTGTGAGGGATTGTCCTTATACTTTTTTTCTTTGTTTTTTGATTATAACTTCGTGAGGATTGTCCAAATGTGCGCTTCATAGGCAGGCATGGATGACCAGGAAAAAGTATCAACGCCTGATTTTTGGCTTGATTTGAGACGTAGATTGTTTCATCGAAAAAGGACGACCATCTATAGAAGCCAGTAATCTCATCCATAAGACAAAAGCAGTGGCATGGAAATTATGAGATCACAACTCCCAATATTCCTCCCGGAAAACGCCAGTCGATAAAGCAGCCTGCTTACATCGCTTCTCCTAAATTACCAACATCCAACCGGAAATTGAAATTCATCTGCGTCCTAGAGCCCTCATTACACGCGATTACGTAATAAATTAGAAGTAGAAAGAGGCTCAACCTGCGTCGTTATTGCCGACACTAACCTGTTGTAAAGTGTTCCGGGCTCTTAACGATGGTGCCAAAGCTCTCGTGATCACGCCTCAATTTGTCCTAATGGCTGCTGATTATCTCTGTAGAGCAGCCGATCGGATGCGTTTGAACTACCAGACAATTCCGGTGTTTAGTTCGTTCGCTCTAATTCGATAAACACAGCCGAAGGTAGGTTGTAGGTTGGTTTGGCTTCATTCGCCCTGTCGATGTAACGACATGTAGGGGACTGTAGTGTGTACGAGTTGTCGTGAATAATTCGTTGAGGATTGTACACGGACGATTTGATTGGGTTATGATTATTTTAGATGTCTATTCATTTTGAACGATATCGTTATGATTGGCAGTTGGTCGTTTTGTTGTAGCACGGAATTGAATACGTTATGAGCTTTGAATTATATGTTTAGTACACGTTGACAAGTTTTAACTGTTCGTTGGCGCTCTTTCGTAATTTTGGTCTACTTGTGTTGCTGAATAGAGCTTTCAGAAGGTTAGTTACCTCATGGTGATTTTGTTACTTTGAACTTTTCGAGGTACACTTTCAAAATGTTAAGTCTAAAACTGACCATCCTAAGAGTTTATATGGTAAATAGAGTTCTCAGCGTGGTAAGGTAAGGATCGAGAAATGTTTCATCTTGATATGGTCTTTCAAGGCTGGTCAGTTCGATTGTTTCATTCTCCACCAAGAGTATGCAAATTTCATTTACTAAGAAGTTTTTTTGGTGCAAAAGTTCAGCGTTTATTCAGTGAAAGGGTTACTTATTGCTTAGCACCCACTAAAAACAGCTGGCTCCTGTGTAGTGTTCTTTTCCAAGCACACTTGAAATTTCAGATGCAGCTGGTTTTACCCTTGGTGCATTTTCCCTGAGTACATCGGTTTTTTCATTGTCCTCATTGTCATTGTCATTTGTTACTCTTGCCAGATGTTACTCCTCTCTAAGGTCAGCAAAGGTTTTGGCTTCAACGTGACTAAAATATCTTACTCTTTGAAACATTATCTAACAATTTATAGCTTTCAAAACCTGAAAGTCTGGATATCACCATTCTTAATCTATAACGACCACATTGTCAGGACGATAAGTTAAAAATACTATTCTTTCTGAATACTTACAATACTTTCAATAGAAATAAAACATTAAGCGGCCCATAGACGAGCAACTTAGTTGGCAACCAAGTTGCCAACTAAGTTGGTAACTTGGAATATCAACCACCAACTAGTCCACAGACGAGCAATCTAGTCACCAACTTGACAAGTTGGCAACTAAGTTGCTCGTCTGTGGGTCCCATTAGGCTTTGAAAATTTGGTGGCTACTACTTGTTATTATAATTAATCATCGTCAATAAAAAAAAATTAGAATTCAAAAACTCACCCTGAAATTCATAGAGAATCCTCGACAGCAGTTACTCACCACTTCCTCAAGATAGCCCATAAAAACCTCCAACGCTCTTTTATCGACGTAGGGACCATCTCCAGACCATCAACTACCCTCTGCGGCGACCTGCACACAGACAAGACAACCACACGTGAGCTTTCTGCTTTCTCTCGTCAAAATTTCCGTGATTTTCGGTCCCTTTTTAGGAACGTTAGGGGTTTCATTTTGGGAGGTTATGTGCATGATGTTTGTCTGTATGCAGGACGCGCTCAGTTGTCATATTATGTTGTTCTGTGTTCTGTGATAGCTGATGTTCTGTGTCCCTTGATGATTTACCCATAACTATGCCGGTTGACCGGAAACGCCATCCAACATTTTGACTACGATGATCTGATTGGGACTCTTGTCGTCAAAATGTTAGTGGTTCAAACGAAGAAGTAACACCAATATTAGTAACATGAGAAAAACGTGTTGGAACAGTCTTTTGCTGTCGAAGAAGTTTTGCAGGGCTTGTGTATATATGATGTCATTATGAAGTGCGTTCATGTATATATCAATTAAAGATGAAAATTAGCTATAAACAGGTTTTTGAATGCCAATGGTAGTTGGTAGAAATACTACTCACTAATATTTGTGTATGGTATAGTTTCAATATTCTTTATATTAAATTGAAAGTTTTAAAGATAAATAATTGGAGATTATTTGTCTATTGAAGCTCCCATACAATCTTAGATAATCAAGTAATTAATTGTATGTGATTATTATATTGGAGCAACAGCAACAAAATGTCAAGCTTGGAGTAATAATTTCCAGTCGAATTCTGAATTTTATGCTCACAGCTTGTAGCCCGAACATTTCACATAATCATTCTTCAGATTTTTCCATTTCCGTAATAATAATCAATCTCGAACAATTAATATTTTTTAGACGTAATAAGATTCAATGGAGTTAGACTTGCAGGGCACATTTAAAGTTGAAAGCCTGATAAATGATTCTGAAAAATGGAGCTATTCATCGTTTCGCGCTGTAAAAAGCGATTAATTTTCGCTTACAAGGATAATGTAGTCTGAAGCCTCTTGCCTGTTAGTCGTATCAAAGGATATCTGCGTGAAAGAGATTAGAGTTCTAACGTTCAATCATTAATCAATCGTTTCAGCTAAAAATGCCACCGGATATACGTCGATTCTAATCTGATTACATGCCTTATTGGAAATATGACAGAGCACACAGCATTTGTGGATTTGTTTGGAGAAAATACTATTAGGTACGAAAACTCTCCGAGTTTGGGCAAAATGTGTATTATTTATCCGAATTTAAAAAAAAACAAACTGAAGGGAATTTTTTTTAGAGCTATGGAACTTTAAATTGCAATAAAACAACGATGGATTATTCGATTGACATGAATTTTATTTATCCGCAAGATAATCTTGTGGCATTACATTTTAAATATGATTTCTGGCATATGACCGCCACGGCTGGCTCGGATGTAGTCCAATCTGGACGTTCAATTTTCGATGACTTTTTTCAACATTTGTGGCCGTATATCGGCAATAACACGGCGCATGTTGTCTTCCAAATGGTCAAGGGTTTGTGGCTTATCCCCATAGACCAATGACTTTACATAGCCCCACAGAAAGTAGTCTAGCGGTGTTAAATCACAAGATCTTGGAGGCCAATTCACAGGTCCAAAACGTGAAATTAGGCGGTCACCAAACGTGTCTTTCAATAAATCGATTGTGGCACGAGCTGTGTGACATGTTGCGCGGTCTTGTTGGAACCACAGCTCCTGGACATCATGGTTGTTCAATTCAGGAATGGAAAAATTAGTAATCATGGCTCTATACCGATCACCATTGACTGAAACGTTCTGGCCATCATCGTTTTTGAAGAAGTACGGACCAATGATTCCACCAGCCCATAAAGCGCACCAAACAGTCAGTTATTCTGGATGTAACGGTGTTTCGACATACACTTGAGGATTAGCTTCACTCCAAATGCGTTTTGTTCGTTGACGTAGTCATTCAACCAGAAGTGCGCTTCATCGCTAAACAAAATAAAATGGACGTTGTGCGCGATACGTATTCCGCACAGAACCATTATTTTCGAAATGAAATTGCACTTTTTGCAAGCGTTGTTCAGGCGTGAGTCTATTCATGATGAATTGCCAAACCAAACTGAGAATAAATCACTTGACAGCTGTTAAATCGGTCGCCATCTTGAACAGTAATGCCAACTTAAAGTTATATACCTCGAAAAAAACACCCGTTACCAACGTGACAATAAAAAAAATAGTCATGGTGAAACTCCGACAACTATGAAAATTATTCTTCAAGTTGTCGAACTCTCCGAACTCATCCTCTTGATGACAACAGCAAACAACTGTAGAACAACCGAAAGGAGTTCAAAATGATGAATATTCAAGAAGGTTAATTCATTTCCCGCAAATATACGGATTCTAGATTATCATTATGCATAATCCTGTTAGGAAACTCCTTTGTCGGACGGACGCAGAATCGACCGGACGGCGAAAGTTACGTTCTTCGTTAAAATATTGATTGGAGCCCACGTCTAGGGATGAGCAGTGGTGCAACCAATCTCCATGATTTACGCCACTTCGGAGCCGATCTGTCTTCCGCTTTGATCCTTAACCCACCTTCTGGAATTTAATAATACCTCCAGGAGCACTAACGATAGTATGGAAACAGGAGCGGTTACCGGCGGAAGATTTTCCACCTGAATAAGTCACGTAGGTACACCTGGATATCCTCCGAGAGCTTCGCTAGAAGCTTTGTTTCACACGATGTGTAGTCGAATAAGTTCGCGAAAATTCGTCCTGACTTTCTTAATTCATCTTATCCTTATCTAGAAATCGCAGTCCAAGTCTCTTTCAAGCAAAGATACTTGCAATCGGAAGATGTGTGGAAATGAACCTAGAAGTAACTATCAGAAGTGTGATATAGCTATACCTTCTGACAGTCAGGCTGCAATCAAAGCATTGAGCTCAAATATCATCGATTCTAAAATGGTATTGAAGTGCCGAAGAAAACTCAATGAAATAGACAAGATTAACAAGGTCTCTTCAGTCTGGGCTCCAGATCACTCAAGAAAGGAAGAGGTACACTTGACAGAAATCGAGCACAAACTCCTTTCGTCTACCCAGATCCTTTCTGTGCAATAGGCAAATATACCTACAAGAGAGAGTTTCAGGAGAAGGAAAAAACCTAAAGATGAACACTTTGGCGGAATCTTCCTGGGTGGGATTATTCCAAAAAGTTTTTTCGAAACTTTGATATTACGAGATATAAGAAGTATATGGATATTAGCAAGAATATGCTACACCTCCTTTCTGGATTCCTTACAGCCTCATGAAAACGAGTCTAGCAGCATTCTGCTAGTAGGAGGAAGAAACTCCTGATCACCTGGTGACGGAATGCCTCACCATCGCTAGCCAACACAAAAAATGCTTTGGACAAGAGACTTGTTGAAGTGAGGAAGTAACGTACTTGAAGTCATCTCAGATACTGGAGTTCATTAGAACTCTGGAACTGGAGGGCGAGCTGTAGACTTCTACTACTTATGGAGAGAACAGCTCTGATTAAGGCTACAATATACCATAAGGTTGCGGAGCAATGAAACTTTTCTTAAATCTACAACCAGCAGTTACACGATTACTCAGCTCGTGAAGCTTCATGAGTTTCTTCATGTAGGAGGGCTCGAATTCCTCAAATATTTTTGCTTGGGCGAACCTAGGTCAGTTCTAACAGAAATCAAGTATTTCATGGAGGTTGTCAGATTGGCCAATATGCTAGACAATCTTCTGGGAAATGACTACACAAGGCAAAAAATCAAACTGTCCTAACATCTGATCTAATATTAGATCTCACCAAATTTACTATAAAATCCTCTACTTGTACCAGAAACTTCTTGACGTGTAATTTAATATATTTTCGAGGCTCTCCAACATCCCATATTAATGCTTCAGATGTGAGCAAGTGTGGAGCACAATAGAGAGAGATCTAAATCTACTTTCGAAGATCCGTGGCTCAGTTATTAGCAAAGGAACATAGATACCAAAGACCTGAGTTCGAGGCCAATGTGCCCCAATTTCATTTTTATTTTGTTAATGAATGATTCCATATATTTCATGAGGAGATAATAGTGTTCTTCAAGTTCCCTAGTTCTGAGATACACCTGTCAACAGAAACTTCCAAGTGCAAAACCCACTCTGACTGATCGAAACTATACCACCGACAAAATTACATTCTCGCCGTCACCCCCTGCCGTTGTTTGATCCCAATTTTCCTCCCCATTACGTCCAAAGTTTCACGAAACATTTCACCTATACGTAAATCAGCCATCCGACCAAACCGACGCTCAAGCCGGAACTCGAAGCAGCAGAGCACCCAGTCCCGCATCGGGACAGGAAACGGCGTGTTCTCTTCGATCCTTCAAACTGGGATAGTTCGGCACTTATCTTAATGGGACGGATGCTGCGAAACGCGTCCCTTGTATCGGCGTCTTTAATGGCGTCGTTAGTTATCGGCTCGTGCTGGAGCGTCGATTAATCAGCCGGAAGAGGATAAAAGATAAGGGAACGACGGTGCGTTCCAGCGTCTGGAATATGCGGGAAAGCTGATCAATTACCATAACTTCGGCGCCCTCTGCGGCAACCTGGACGCCAGGTTGTCGATTAATTACAAAGTGTTGGGGTCCTAGAGGGCTTCTGTGTAATATATACAGCCGGGAAGTTTTCTTTATTGGCGGTAACGGCGGTTTCGCCGAGCTGTGGCTTCGCCTGGTTGGAATTTTCGGCATTCTGGATACATAAGGTTGAGAGGATATTGTTGGGTGTTGTGAAAATGGAAGGAGATAATAATTCTATTGAAATTTGAGCTGACGTTGAGTATTTCATGCCTTATGACTAAACTTCAGGCTAAAATGGCGACAATTTGCAATTTCGAAACACACTTCACAACGGTTATTACTCCTGTGAATTCGGAGAATCATTTGGACAAAAGTAATCATTCGATGCATTGATGGATTGCAAGTATTAGTTGTACAACTTGCTTCCGCCGTTTTGCAGTAAATGGCTCTAGCAGTAAGTGGTACTCGAATACTCGAAATAAATGGACTAGAATAAGAATTATTTTTTTTCCTTTTGTTTTATGAACAATTCCCCTCGTTAGCCTTTCCAGATGTTGTTGTTCCTGGACTCGGATGTCACGCAGATAGCTATAGCTTCCCACGTGGTGATGTTGGTTGTTGCCCGAAAACCCATTGGGTTTTCCTGCTGAAACCACAAATGGACGCCTGGCTTCTGTAGTTGACTCCGTTTGTTTGTTGTTTCCTTCAAGTGTTGCTCATCTTAACATTTTTTCACCGCACTGATGAGGGCTGAAAGCCCGAAACACGTGTCTACACGGTTAGCACTTCTTTATGAGAGACTGTTCTCATTATTTTTCCTTTGATTTATGAACAATTCCCCTCGTTAGTCTTTCCACTCAACTGTAAATGTTTAAATATGATAGCTCCGAATTGAACATCAGATTACAGTATGTATACTGTAATCTGTAAACACCCTGTAACACCCTGTAGGGTGTTACACTTTCAATGCGACGGTCTTTCACCTTTAAATTCTTATTAAGTTCAAATTACAGAGTTAGGATCATTGAAGTCTGCAACGATTTTGCTTCGGTCCATGTTACGCTACTGGAATTTTCGAAGACGCGGTAATTTGTCAGTTGATCGTGTACCATCGGTCGGAGCGCGGATGCGCGGATCTAGAGAGAATCTTCTGGGAGATTTTCAATAGTTGTCGAGACTTCAGCAAGGATACGTACCTAAGATTTAGACTTCAGTCATTATTGATTTAATTTGAGATTTGGAATCTAATTTATCGGCGAGAATTGTGTCGGAATTCTCGCACCTCCCGTGGAATTCGAACAACAGAAACCTTTCTTGGGATTGAAAAATATCAAGAAGTACTTCCTTGAGATACAGAATTTGGAATAGTACGTATGTTAAACCACTTTAGTTCCTGAATCTGAAACTATACCTGCGTAATACCTGGCATTATCACATCAACGTTGAATGGGGATTGGAGTACTATAGCTTCCTGATAAGATCTGGTGTTCAGAAGGCTGAAAATAATTTACAGGAGAGGTTCCATCCTAATAGCAGAGTAACTCATTTAAAACCGATTTAAGTTAAGTTACTATTTCATTATTTGTTTAAAGTGAAAGGGATCGATCATTGTATATTTTAATTTTATTAAATTTGTGAAAACCTGGGTAAGAGTTTTGTCGCCAAGTAGGTAAAACCACCCCTAGAAATTAGTCTTTAGAGTCTCGTGGGCAATTGTAACGTTACAAGTCGGACGACAACGTTTCGTTTATATATTTGGACTCGAGGCAAGTTCATTTAGTTGAATAAAGATGATTTGTTTAGGTAAAGAGAAAGTGGTAAATTATGAGCAACACTTTGTTGAATGAATAAAACCTAGGAAAGAACGACCTACACATTGAATAGTCCGTTATAAAATTGCAATCACTGTCAGAGCAAAGAGTTGATTGAGTAATATTTTGATATTCATGTGCCATGTGCCAACATATTTATTATTTATGGGTTTTGGAATTCCCTATTTCAGTCTAATAAATTATAATGCATATGACTTAGATCTTGAGTATCTTTTGGCTGATGTTCCAAATTGATCGTCTGAACTGTGCTAACCTTGTGATTTGAACTTCACCATAAAATCAAACGTTAGAATAATCTCGAAATACGGCAGCTGCGATGGAAACACCAAAATACATCCGATCGATACCTCGAACGGCATCTCTGTCATCGTCAAACTTCCGTCTGGAAAATTGCATTCGACAGAGACTTCCGTCTCAAGATTTGTACCCATCTAGGCGAACTCCCCGCGGATGCCATTTCCTTCCATTGTAGAGACGTCCGGAGAAGTTGATACGGAGCTAAACTTTCCTCGAGAAACGGACGAATCTCGGAGCGAAACTCCCGAATCAGAAAAACAGAGGCAGGCTCTGTCGGTGATTGGAGGAACTTTAGCCGCGAGGATGATGGATACATCGAGTTATACTAGACTACTTTCGGGAGAGTTCAAACAAGATTAATCATCGGGAAAGCGGAGCAAACGAGTTTGTAGTTAAAACCGGGCTGGAATCTCGAACACAAAGTATGACTGAGCGAAACACGTGGCTTTGTCTTGGGGTGTAATTGGATGAGGAAGAAAGAACAAGGAGAGGAAAATACGACGTCATCAGGCAAACGATGTACCTAAGATATAATGATGAAGGCTTCAACGAGTATGGAGTATGGAACGCTTTTTCAGATTAAATGTTCAAGGTGATTCGGTAGAAGCATAGAGTAATAAACATCGATAGAGGGTGTATACGCAATTTTACATGTCCCCAAAATGGTTAGATTACGTTGTCGGATTGTGAAATATTTTCAAATCCACAATTTTACTATATCGTTATGAATGTATATTATATTGAATGAAATATATTTATTCGAGCGATTCCCGATTAAATATGCAAAATTGAATATTTGAAATCCGATATTTTTTTGAATTGTCGAATTTATAATTAGCAGAATGTTTATTATTTTCTGTATCTACCTACTGAATTCCAAGGTTTGGCAACTTTTGCTCTCCTAGTGTCATCGGTTGTTTCACGTCGTTTGGAGCGCTTGAAGTTTGTTTTCTGAATTTCAGATATATTTAGGTATTTATTTCAATATATTTTGAGTTGATATGAAACATATAAGATAAGAAGACGTTCTTTGTGGAGAATTGAGTGAAATATCGTATAACTGATATGTTTTCAATTCCGCGCGCTTCATATCAAATTTGGATAGTTCATGTTGGGGACAAAATTTGCTCACTGAAAATGACATAAGCTCCCTCTATCTATGTTTATTACTCTGATGGTAGAAAGTAGCGTTTCAGAAAAGCGATCAATTTGATTCTACATACAGGGTGTCCAAAATAGAACAACCATTTGGACCTCCGTATAAAAAATTTCGTGCAGAAAGCTCAAGTAATACTCCAGAAGACTCAAGAAGAATATGAAAAAAAAAATGAAAAAAACACTGACGTGAAGTCATTAGCTTTTGATCTCTCGTTCATTCATACCCCATTTGCACCCTCAGAGACCACATTCATACCTATATACATTTAGTGGTCTCCAATTGGCATATGAATGAACGAAGGCCCAATAGCTACTACTTCTACGTTATTTATTCTTCCCAATTTTTTGTTAAATCCCTACACAAATCTTCCCAAACGTAACACACTCGGACATAGATCAGCAGAAGGGACGTGTTCCAATCTAACGAGCACCGAAACTACCCTCCCAATCAACCTCTGTGTTCGAACCGAGCGTCGATAAAACTCCTGAATATTCAAACACCAACGCAACGCTAACAACCTCTCAATAATTCACCGTATCGAAATTACCAACCCCCTAAAAAAAAAGAAGGGGTGATACCACCGGTCACGTAGGGCGAAAAAAAAACCTTTTTTTTTTCTGAATCCGGGTTTCCACCCGACACCGATACCACCTAGAGGGGGTAATGACGCGGAAAGCGTAGGAAAAAGCGGGTTCGAAAACGCTAAATGACGTTTTTGTTGCAGCCGGACGCTGAACGGTCGGTAGTTTGAAAGAGAGAACTGGACGCGTTTCGATTGAAAGGATCAGGGTCGTTCGATAAGCACATCAGTTGAATAAGGACGAATATTTCCCTCCTGTCAAAAATTCTATGTATCTGGAGAACAATTATCGAAAATTACAGCGATAATTGCATTGTAGGAAGCGAAACTGCACTGCGATAATTGTTCTGTTCATAGATGCATAGTTTCTATGCATCTTACACAGTTCGAATCTATGGCAATTCCATTCTACATCAGTTTGACAAGTGATGTAACAGTTTATTCGGGAAATATTCCTCCGAATTACACTCGTGCATCAAAATGACCGGATAATTTCGCATTCCAGCGTGTTTTCTTTGAAAAACTGCATTCGGTCATTTTCATTTTTGGAGAAAGAGCCCTCCACCTTCGGTGTCGGGCTCTTTCTCCAAAAATGAAAATGAACTCATGCAGTTTTTATGACAACACGCTGTCATGCAAAATTATCGGTAATTTTGATGCACTTGTGCAATTACCTACGAATATATCGAATTGGACCGATCTGGACGCCTACTGAATTAGGGGATTATCACCGGATACAAGTCTGAAAAACACAGCACGGGTCATGGTGTAACAATAGCCTCATCAGCTGAATTGAGATGAATCGAACAATTTGAAATTTGTTTCAATGCAACACGTACTAAAAAATAAAAGAAGGTATGTAACGCTGAAATGAATGATCGAACCAAATTTGGAATGATGTAATTCATATGCCACTCAGGTTTTATTTTAGTTTAGTTCATACTGGTGATATCAATAAAACTCTTCAAGACTTCAATACTTTTTTTAACATATTTTTGTTGAAAATAATCATTCGTTGGTATCAAAAAATAGCAAGTCAATCCTTCCAGAACAGGAGTCAGCTAAACAGGATTAGAAAATTTCAATCTTTTTGACTTTGATTAGTCCGATTTGATTTTTTGTTGATTTCATTCTGGAAGATTGAATCAGGCTACTCAGCTGTACTATAGTATAGGTTTCTCCAAAAATATTATTATTCATAGCTCGGCAGCAAAATCCATTTAGTGTAAGAACTGAACTAGCCTCATTTTCGGATAAGTAAGGTTCAATCTCACCACCAGCTCAGAAACCGAACCAAATGACATGTGGAGGATGGGGAAGCTTTTCCAAAATAACTCTTGAATTTTTCCGAGCCCCAAATGCAGCAATTCTGCTTATAAGGCAGAAGTGAGTAGCCTCCTAGGCTTGTCACCGAAGATGATTTTTCGATGGAAATCCAGATCATTTAGATGCCTTTCAAGGACCCAATCAGCGAAGATACAACGTTGCTGGTAATCGACCGGCTTGAGTTCTTGTGTCAACTGAACCTTAAGACCTAAAACTTCATGCAAAATACCATATAATATCTTTGTGGAATTCCCAATTCCCAAGGTCGATGAGAAATCAACAAACCTAGGTTTTCGTCAACATTATGGGCTACAGCGGCAATATTCTCGATTGTTCTTGATCGACACACACGATTTAGATTTTTTATATACCTAACTTCTCTCAATAGCTGAAATTTTTCCACCACTTTCACTATTGCCGGCTGAGAAATTGCTTCACGACGACCCAAAAGTGCTTTAGTTTAGCGTGTATCTTTTCATTTTTAGTACTGTAGTTATTACTTGTCAATTTTTAAAAGATGACAGCTGACCAGATAACGGACTATTCAAAATGAAACCTCTTACTGAAAATCCCTATATTTATGACTAATTTTCGGTTCAAAATAATGAATTCTTGATACCAAAACGAGAATAGTATAGTATATCTATAGTCACTTGGAGGAAGCCAGAATATTCCGATTATACAAAGGTTGTCCAAGATTCTAGAAATTCCTTTGCTGCCAGTTAATTTATTGCCTAACAATATTTTCAAATAATCTCCGGTATTTAGCGGATCGCGGTATCCACTTAAAAGGAACATATCTGGCCAACCCTTTTTATGGACTAGTCCAAGTAACTTTGGATATACCATATCCAGCATATCATGCCTTCCAGAACAAGAGACATCTCATCAGGATGAGATAATTCCTTCGAATTCAACCCTTAATTACATTCATTTCATTTTGGAAGATTGAATCAGACTTAAGACTCAGATAAACATTGAAATGTACTTCAAGAACTCAACAAGATTGCAATACTAAAGTGATAAGAAACAACCCAAAATATAAGTAACTGGAAACGTTAAGAAAGTCCTTTACGCAGCAGGGGGTAACTGATAGGTGACAGATAATTGAATCGTGTAAAATTTTCACCAATAACTGTCTCCCCCTCCATTTCCACCTGAAACTCGAAACTTGCACCACCGGCCGTGCAGCAACTGCGCCACGCTAGCTTAATGCGTCCGTCCGACCGTGTCAATTGGGCAAATTGACCCGACGCCCCTAATCCCCGATGCGATTGAGCGGATCAACTCAAAATGCTCCCGTACACATGCCTACTACCCCCACCCCTCGACCCACCGCAATCCAGTTCCGCGATTTTCCGAAACTGGCCGACCGGAATTAACCGTACAACACGTGAACCAACATGTATTTAATTAGAACGAATTGATTGGACCGATCTAGCCGGCGCGGGGGACGTAAAATCGCGTCCACCCCCATCCCCGAACGTAAAACGACCCCTTTATGGGGCTCAGCGGGAAACGACGATGGCCCAGGTGTCGTCCGTGAGGGTCGTAAACGATTCGGATGGGGGTCACGTGATTGGTTATGATGCTGCGTTGGGAAAAGTACGGGTATGGTCGTTTCGATGGATTTCAGCCCATTCCGTTATATGTTTTCGATTAGTTGTTGAATTATTGAGTAAAATTCTTCAGTTGTGCCGAGTATTTGAGTGTCAGGTAATCAAGAAAACCTGTGTGGTTGTTGATGGCATAATAAATGAGAATTCATGCAACTATAATTCAGCAGAGTTGTAAAATCCGATATAAACCTAACGATAATAGAAAGGAGATATCAGTCAGATACTTTCAGTTCCAGTTAACAGTTTATCTGGCGGTGTGAACTTAGCTGCCAGCTTATAATTGCTAGTATCAGCGTCAAAATAGTTCTAATCATATGTAATCATTCTGCGGTTATTCAGGCATTGAATATTGAATATGAATTCGATGTGAACACTCTTTTTCGAATCATTTCACCTTTCTACAAATTTTCAAACCCATCCCGTTCTTTCAATTTTCACATGAACCCAATTGTGTTCGGTATCAGGTAGACACCCGTTATGTTTAAAATATAACGTCATTCCACGCATACGTCATCCCAATTCGCAAAACCACATTCCGGGAACCCATAATTCCTGGCAACCTCCCACAATCGATGAAGCCAATTATCAGTTTCCATAAAACATCATTAGAGAGCAATTGGGCCCGCTCCGGATTTTCCGCGGCTCGTAGAGACGTTCATTTCGCGGGTAATTCCCAACTCGACAAATGTTTTTTCGTCTCCCGACTCGAGCCAGCCAACCGGGCCGTAGTTAAGGGGTGAATAGAGCGCTCGACGCTTTCGGAATACGTCTCATTAGAGCAATACATCCCGGTTTCTGTGCGCGGTTCATTAGTTTCTCCACGTTCCCGTTATTATCCGACGCGCGGTTCGGGATTACGTCGTAGACGTGGGAATTAGGGGTTGGCGACCAGTTCTGCACCGGCTTTGGATCGGCAAAATTGCGGGCTCAACTCCTACCGGGGGCTATTCTGCTCCGGAGCTCGAACGGAGGCTGCCGACGGAAGATAGGTCGGTGGAGTAATCTCGTCTGATATGTGAAACGACAGGCTTAAGTGACGAGCAGGGGACGTGACTTGGGTGGCTATGGATCTGCTTCAGGGTTATGTACAGTGCGATGGATAAATCGGGAAGGGTTTGGGGTTTTGTAGAAGAGTGCAACTGGAAATTTTTGAAGAATAATAGCAGATCTAAGCTGACAGCTAAATTCACACTGCCAGATAAACAGTTAACCGGAGCTTCTTTCTTTTCTTCTTCAACTCGTACTGATTCACTCCAAGACTTAGGTCTCCCTCAAACATTTTCACGCCTCTTTCTCTTGTTCCTCGATCACCTGATTTTTTCCAGCCACCTTCTTTATATCGTCAACCCATCGCTTCTGTTTATGCTCTACCCTTTTATTGATGTGTCTGGGTTTCCATTGTAAAGGGTGTTTTTTTTTAGAGATATAGAACTTTAAATTGCAATAAAACAACGATGGATTATTCGATTGACATGAATTTTATTTATCCGATGACTTTTTACAACATTTTTGGCCGTATATCAGCAATAACACGGCGAATGTTGTCTTCCAAATGATCAAGGATTTGTGGCTTATCCGCATATACCAATGACTTTACATAGCCCTACAGAAAGTAGTCTAGCGGTGTTAAATCACAAGGTCTTGGAGGCCAATTCACAGTTCCAAAACGTGAAATTAGGCGGTCACCAAACGTGTCTTTCAATAAATCGATTGTGGCACGAGCTGTGTGACATGTTGCGCCGTCTTTTTGGAAGCACAGCTCCTGGACATCATGATTGTTCAATTCAGGAATGAAAAAGTTAGTAATCATGGCTCTATACCGATCACCATTGACTGTAACGTTCTGGCCATCATCGTTTTTGAAGAATTACGGACCAATGATTCCACCAGCCCATAAAGCGCACCAAACAGTCAGTTTTTCTGGATGTAACGGTGTTTCGACATACACTTGAGGATTAGCTTCACTCCAAATGCGGCCGATTTTTTATTGTTGACGTAGCCATTCAACCAGAAGTGCGCTTCATCGCTAAACAAAATAAAATGGACGTAGTGCGCGATACGTATTCCGCACAGAACCATTATTTTCGAAACTAAATTGCACTATTTGCAAGCGTTGTTCAGGCATGAGTCTATTAATGATGAATCGCCAAACCAAACTGAGAATAAATCACTTGATTGGCAGCTGTTAAATCGGTCGCCATCTTGAACAGTAATGCCAACTCAAAGTTATAACCTCGAAAAAAAAACACTCGTTAGATACTAACAAGAATAAAAAGTGGTAAGGCACTGGTGGTGCCATCTGGGCGCCAAGCTCGAGTCGTTTTGACTGACGTGGTATGATTAACAACATTGAATCGAAGTTTTGTTGGAGATTCACAATGAAAATCGAAAAAAAATCATCCACGAATATTTCGCCTCACAGCGTCAAGATTGCATCTGAACTCACTGAATATTCACGAGTCTGAAAACTGCCAGTACCCGTCAAAAACATCAACGTAAAAAGAAGCGCAACAAGAGAGCCTCCACAATACCTCCGAGCGGCCTTGATATAGCAAAAGGAAAAAACCTGCATCTGCTTCTTCCAGTCTGGCGGCAGCGGCCACGAACATCGTCCATCAAGCGAGGCAACTCTTTTATATTCACGTCTCCATTCAATATCGGTGAAACACCACCGCCGTCTGGATATCGACTGGGAACCGAGAGAGGGAGAGCGCCTGGAGTTCTTTTACCGCCCGGGGCAGTTCGAGATAGAGGGAATTGGGAACGATGTGCATGGCACGTTCCTGGGAAAATTTACATATGCTCCTCGGGATTCCGATCCCTAATCCGGAAGGAATGCCGGTTTTTTTTTATTCCTGTGTAGTAGGCGGCTCGAAGAAATGAAGTGTTCCACGTCATACATATACAATAAGGGCGAGATGTATGAGTCGAGGTTTTTGAATCGTGAATCTTTGAATTACGTCGATTTGTTGGAGAAACTTCTGTTGCTCCTGTTTGCCGTATTTGCTTGGACTTTATAATCCTACGTTGAACTTGTTCTTGTGGACGTGTCGAAATAATTTGAAAAGGCTGAGATACAAAGTTATATAGCTCTCAAAAAAATGGAAATTTCACGCTACCGTAACTCATGGTTGTGAATTAAAAACCTTGATTTTTGAAACAGCTTTATTTGAATATTGACGAAGCGGACAATGTTAAAGTCATGACAATCAGTGCAATGCCTCTTTGACTATTAGGAGTCCAACTTTGCTTCCGCCGTTTTGCAACGGATGGCTGTAACGGTAAGTGGTAGTTCGAATAAATAGATCGTAGATGTCATGCAATAAGCTCAGGTATTTGTCAACAAAAAGCCATCGAAATATTAGTCGATTTGTGTCTGCATCATAAAGTTATTTTCGATTAAATATGTCAGCTTACGAGCCAAATTCTCGTCATTTGCTGGAGGTGTTAATTTTTTGCTATAATATGAAAAAATCTGCGGCTGAGGCTGATCGAATGTTCTTAAATACCTATGGTGAGGCCGCTATTAGTGTTAGAACGTGCCGACAGTGGCTTCAACGCTTCAAAAACGGTGATTTTGACGTCGAAGACCAGCATGGCGATGGAAGGTTTTCGAAGACGCAGAATTGGAGGCATTACTTGATCAAGACTCGTGTCAAACGCAACAAGAATTGGCAGGATCATTGAGAGTGACGCAACAAGCAAATTCAAAACGCCTGAAAGTCATACGAATGATTCATAAATAAGGAAATTGGGTGCCGTACAAGTTGAAGCCGAGATACGTTGAACGGCGTTTGATTGCTTGTGAACAGCTGCTTGCAAGACAAAGACGGAAGGGATTTCAGGATCGCACTGTGACGGGAGACAAAAAATGGGTTCATTACGATAATCCCAAGCGCAGAAAATCAAGGGGATATCTCGGCCATGATTCCACGTCGACGGCCAAACCGAATATTTATGTTTCCAAGGTCATGATCAGTATTTGGTGGGACCAGCGCAGTGTATTTCGAGTTGTTGAAACCAAACTAAACAATCCCAGGCGGTCGTTATCATAAGTCATAAATGTATAATTAGTTTTTTGCAATAAGGCCTCGAATTTCGGGAAAAAAAAACGGCGGCAGCAAAGTTGTACGCCTATGTATTATATCTAATAAACCAAGTAGGCTCCTACTGCACTGTTTATGGAATGTTTTCCTGGTATCAGTGAAATATGATACGAGTAAATTTTAATGCAGGTAACTCCTGCTTGTTTGAAGGAATAAATCCTAGTGCCGAGTCAACACAGAGATCTAGAAATACTTTACGAGCTTTCCTCGTTTGGTGAAGACAGTCATGTTGAGTTCACAAACAACCCCTACAAAAATAAACGCCTCCCACCTATCTAACGCAGATCTCTCGAAGAACAATAAACCCTCGTTCTCCCGGCTCTTTTCAAAAGCCTCTAGATGAAAAGCGAAACGTCCGACTTGGAAATACCCGAAAAGGCCGAGTCCCGACCCTTAAATCGCTCCATTGACCCTCGCAAACGGGCGGGGGAGGTGTAAACCGCCACCCCCCAACAACTGACAAGGGTGGCAGACGTCCCCGCCAGAAGAGATAAACCCGCAAAACGTCGCTTTCCCGGTACATTTCCCGCGTTCCCGACGTCGGATGTGGCTGCTGTTCGGAGGCTGGGAGGTTTGAAGTGCGGGAGATCGTCTGCTGATGCTCTGGCGGGATGTTATCGTGGTTCGGAAGAGCGGAGCAACGGAAATACGCACCGGATGGATGTCGCTTAATGTTCCCCAACTCGCTGATGAGGTTCTGGATTTTGGGGATCGACGATACGATACGAGAATGAGGCCAGATTATGGAGGAAATTGCCGGGAAAATCGTTCGGTTCGAGTGTGGGAACGGGATCGATTCTGAGATTCGGAGGGACCAATTTTTGGGCGCTCTTTATTCTAAAAGATCGCTGTTTCATTTAGTCTGTAATTTTCGAAAGAACCAGGCTCCTGACTGTATAACTGACTGTTTTTGTAGATATATATGCTCTTGATAAAAAAAAGCTGATCAGGAGACTCCGGTCAACGCTGGTTCCAAAGTTATAAGGTCTACAAAGTAGACATTTGCAATAAAAGCTATAAATGTGATGTGATCATAACTTTTGAACCAGGGAACATATTTTGGACATCCTGTTGTGGCGACAAGAAGCAATTAGACATAATGTCTGTGTCTAGCCGAATTTGTCTTCACAATGTACTTGCATAAGTTTAGCAATGGTCTTTCGTGGTACTTGCGCATACAACTTTCTCATTCATAAGGTTCTAAGAAAGATACAGTAGAGAATATCTTTCCCCTACCCTAATTAGTGTGCAGGTACCATGATACCATTGCGCAGGCATACAACTCAGAGAATAAGAAAAGGAAGAAGAAATTCACGGTGTATGATATGATTTATGTTTGTAACCGAGGTATAAAACTGGGAAAAGGAGATTTGAGTATAGTAAGTAACGAGGTGATGACCAGTTGAGTAATTATAGTGTTCAAGGATGTTTCCAAGTGCTGTACCACAATAAAGTTCTCGTCTGTCATCCATTAGTGTTTCAATAATCTTCACAAAAACGCGATACTCTAAACTGCAATAGACCCCAAATTTCAAATGCTTCAATTCGCCTAGGAGTTGCCAACTTGAGAGTCCAGACTCATATAAAAGAACAAAGTACCTATATATAGCTTTTAACCATTCGATGACGTAATCTCATGTACAAAGATTCGTTACTTAGAAGATTCTTCATTCGCTCAAATGCTAATCTAGCATTCCTGATCTTATGTCGACGTCTGGGTCCGAATTAGCTGTTATTCAGCATCCCAACAACTTGATTTCGTTCACTGGTTCTATACAAGTGGGAAAAGTATATAACACAGTAAGCAATTGAAATTTATGTCATCAATTCCAGTCGCTGCATCAAAACATAAATACAAATAGTCAATAAACCGATACGCTCAACTGAAAGGCGTCCAGCTGAGAAGGATAAAGCTGTCATGGTTGAGAAATATACGCTAGTGTACCATGAGGAGCTGATGAGAGCCGTAGAAAACTGAGCAGAATTAGCTATGGTTATATCTAACCTCCAATGATGGAGAAAGCACCCTAAGAAAAAGAAATATAAACAGAAGCTGTAGCGGACAGCCGACAGCCAAATTCACACCGTCAGTTAAATCCAATCAGCCGGAGGTGAAAGTACCAGGCCTAGACACTTATGTTGAGAAATATCGACGTTACTTTGACCCAATCTCCTCGACCATCTTTTCGACGTCAACCAATGTCAATAAGGCTCACCCGTCGGTCCTCGTTTGCGACATCTCAACAGGGTCGAAAGAACTAAAGAGCGGCGTCAAATAACAGAATTCACGCTCTCTGCACCCCCGCACGTCGGACGCCGAAATTCAATTACTCCCGGTGGCAGCGGGGCATGCGGGGGACGCAACCTGCCATCCGAACCAATCTAATTACGACGCCGAGCGCCCAGCGGAATGCGGACGGGAGACGTTGAGGGGTGGAAGGCGTCCCGAAAAAAAAACAGAAAAGAGGTAACACGCGGAAAGTTACGGAACCCGCGGAGCGCATCGGGTCAATCAGAAACGACGCTGTTTAGCCCGAGGCGACGGACGCGGCGTCGGTTACAGATCCGGACGCTTGGAAAAGTTTTGGTTGCGATGTGCATGCAGGAAATAAATAATGGTATATGATTTCAGTGTGAGGAGAGAACAAAGGTCAAAAATAAGTGGGGAAGTATTTTTTCTTCAATTTTCATTCAAGGGGAATAGTTAGGTCGTTATCACTTTCATTCGAGTCTAACTTCAAATGAGAAACTGAATCAATTACCTGTAAACCAAACTTCGATAACGGTTCTCAAAGAAACTTCGAAAACTTGTATTGAAACCCTTTTCACCCACTACACTGCCCAAAAAAATCAACGCACATTATGAAAATCTCGAATTTATTCTACAACTGAAGGTGTTCTCAATGATAATTATTTTTATCAGAATTATGCATGCATATGTTATCCACTTTCAACGTTTATCTTCAATACAGATGTTTTTACCCAGCAGGAATAAAAAAGATGAGATTATCAGATTTTGAATGTATTGGCTCCATTCTGAAATCAGTTGTTCTCGATCAATTCTAGTGATCAATAGTTTTTCTTTCGTTTGATTTTCTAAACTCGATCGCTATGCAACGCGAAACACGCAATTTGGCCCGAAAGGAATGTGCCAAGCGGTAGTTTTGCGAGAAGAAGGGTGGACATACACAAGAATTGCAGAAAGGTTTGGAGTTTCTCATACAAGTGTGTCCAGAATGTTGCAGCGATTCAGGGAGACAGGTATGAATGTCCGAAGACCAGGACAGGGTAGACCACGGGTGACAACTGCCATTCAAGAACGTTACTTGAGAGTTTCTTCGTTGAGACAACGGTTTGCAACCGCTCGCCTTCTTCAAAATCAGCTTGAGCAAACTCATGGGGTGCAAATTAGCACTCAAACTATAAGAAATCGCCTCAGAGAATATGATTTAAGGCCTCGTGTCGCGGCAAGAGGCCCAGCTCTTACCCCAGCCCATCGAAGGGCGCGTTTGGATTTTGCGAGAGAGCATATCCATTGGGAAGAGGCTGATTGGGAACATTCCTCTTGGGTCAAATTGCGTGTTTCGCGTTGCATAGCGATCGAGTGTAGAAAATCAAACGAAATAAAAACTTTTGATCACTAGAATTGATCGAAAACAACTGATTTCAGAATGGAGCCAATACATTCAAAATCTGATAATCTCATCTTTTTTTATTCCTGCTGGGAAAAAACATCTGTATTGAAGGAAAACGTTGAAAGTGGACAACATATGCATGCATAATTCTGATAAAAATAATTATCATTGAGAACACCTTCAGTTGTAGAATAAATTTGAGATTTCCATAATGTGCGTTAATTATTTTGCGCAGTGTATTTGAGATAGAAGCAGAATAATCCAGATACCTCAAAGAAACAGCTTAGGTTACGATATTCTTTCGGATTTGGAGAGAAATACCTATTCAATTTCCTGTTCATGAAGGCCTTCACCCTGTTCCACACTTCGACAAGCCTCTCGGAATGCAGATGACCTCCTATCCCCCCGTTACTTTGAAGACCTAGCTGTCTTCGATAAAAATAACCGTTCTGGGCGTTGCAGCAACTGGAAATTGAAGCCGACACACGAAGGAATCCGATGGGAAAACTTCGATTGGGGATATTTCACCCACAGTCGCCGAGATGAATGGATGTATAGAGTGGATCGGAGCATATTTCGAAGTACGTTCTCGAAACTTTTTCAATTTCGCAGACGACTCGTATATATCGTTTACCTGTTGTAGTCGATCGCAACTTTTCTCGACGCTTCAGAATTGTCTCGGCCCGTTGAAGTAGGATAACGATTCCCGGTTTTTCGCAAGGGGTCTGTCATTTTCAGTTCGATCTGACGTTTTCTAGTCGATCGCATTCTTCGAGAAATACCTGGGAACGATTCGGAATCGTTTGTCATTCTCGCGTCATTTCGTTCTTTCTGCTTGATAAATATTTCCAGGCAAAACATTGAGAATGTCGTGAGAAGATTTATGGTTTTCACTTTCGTGCTCGACGTAACTTTGAAGTTACTTTTTGCAGATACAGGTTTTTGTGAGACTTACTCATTTCGGGTTTTTTATAAATCAGATGTGTTTGAATATCTGGATAGAAATGCCAGTTTTTGTTGTATTCACTTATTAGGATTGAGTCCCTACTGCTTCCATTCAAATGAACGGATGTCTTTGAAATTATGTTATGTGATATGAAATGATGTGATGTTGGTCGTAATCTAATGAAAAAGAAGAATTGAATGTTTATACTCACGTAGTGTGGTTGTGTAGTCCCAGCTTTCCGAGTCGTTTTTATGAACATTTAGTTTTTCCGGCTGTAACAAAAAGAAATTCTGTTATCAATATTATTGTGAAGATCTCCGTGTGTATAATGTTTTGCCAGCTGTTGAAGTTATGTGAAAATATTGGAAATTCGAAAACTTCGAATGTTGAAGCATAGACACAACCTACTCAACGATGACTCAATAACAGTGTAAGTATAATGATAGCAGCCCTTGGTAATCGACAAGAAACAATACTTAAAGCAAGCTGGTCAAATTATCTATTCCTCTCAGAGTCATGGCTGAATATATTTCTAGTTCAATTTTGCAATTCATCGAAATTAAAAAAAAACTTAAACTTTGGAGTTTAAGTTTGATCTACATCTTCCATTTTTCATCTAGAAAGGCATCTATTGGAGAATAACTGAAAATACATTTTTTCGGCAACCGTCCGGGAAGTGCTCACTTCCCGGACGCTTGTTCTCTGAGAAAGTAGCATTTCCCGGCCTAGTCCGGAAAGTACGTACTTCCCGGACTAGGCCGGAAAAGAATCATAGAATCCATAGCAACCGAGATAACGGCTGACAGTTCATATGAAATTAGTTGTCAAAAATTTGCATGTTTTTTTTATCGCAATCGCAATAAAATATAGAAAGCAGCAGCGATAGTGTTATTTTACATGGTTGCCGAAAAAATATTGTACGCAACACGCCCGAAAATAGTTTTTTTGGACTCACAGACTTCCAGGACTCGCTTACGCTCGTCCTGGAATCTTGTCTATTCGTCCAAAAAAACCCTATTTTCCGGACTTGTTACGTAAATTACTATTTTCGGCAACCGTCCGGGAAGTGAGAACTTCCCGGACGCTTTTTCTCTGAGAAAGTAGCATTTCCCGGCCTAGTCCGGAAAGTACGTTCTTCCCGGACTAGGCCGGAAAAGAAGCATAGAATCCATAACAACCGAGATAACGGCTGACAGTTCATATGAAATTAGTTGTCATAAATTTGCATGTTTTTTTATCGCAATCGTAATGAAATATGGAAAGCAGCAGCGATAGTGTTATTTTACATGGTTGCCGAAAAAATATTGTACGCAACACGCCCGAAAATGGTTTTTTTGGACTCACAGACTTCCAGGACTCGCTTACGCTCGTCCTGGAATTTTGTCTATTCGTCCAAAAAAACCCTACTTTCCGGACTTGTTACGTAAATTACTATTCTGATAAAAATGTTTGAGGTTCATGAAAATATTTTTTTGTACTTAATACAATAAAAGCATCTAATATCTCCGAAAAAATCGAAAAAACACATTGTTAAGTGAAATTTCAAGAAAAACCATGAATGTTGGCTGCACGAATGATTTTTGTTCAAAGAATATTATTTCGCATTGTGTTTTTTCGATTTTTTTCACAGCAAAAATTGAATACCCAAATGGTATTTGACAAGACAATTTCATGAGACCGTAATTACTTGTTTTCAAAGATATCGTAATCTCTCATAACAATAGCTGTCAAGTTTTCCCGTGGGTAAACTCAAAAAAACTTCTGGCAGGTGCTGTCATACAGGATTTCCATCTAGAAACCATTTTTATTTCAGAATTGGGCATTTGTGATTGTAGCATATCAAAACGATGGAAGAGTCATTGATAAACCATTTGCTTCGGCTAGAAATAAGAAGGGGCAAAACATGTTCAAAAATAATGTGTTTCAATTCCGACTCCCATATCATTTGAAAAACAATTTTTATTGATTCGAAACTATTGAGAGAATTTGCTTTGCATCTCGAATTTATTCATTTACGAATAAAAGTGTTCAAAACTTGTATTTCACTATTATTATTTTGTTAGATCCAAGAAAAAGATTGAGTATCTGATAATGGTGCATTCGCCAATTTGCAACCGGTAGTTGCAAATTGGCGAATGCGTCAGGTCCATATTGTTTTATCATGAATCGGTGGACATCAGTGTAATTAATGAAAATCTGACTGTAACACTATATGAATGTTATAATGAGGAAGGGATCTACCCTTCTTGCAATCAGATAACAACGATCACTGTTCAAATCCAGACAACCGAACATAATTGTGGTTCTGCAACGACCGATCGATTCGACAGATGAAACCGAGCCGTATTTCGACCGCCAAAGAAACACAGGGTGCATCGCACGACCTGCCCCAATTATTGCAGTCGAGCGAATAACAATGGAACATCGCTACGCGGAGCCCGCAAATACCGCCGTTGATAGAATCGACGGAAAGGGCGCCATCTATCGACGGGTTCGCGAGACGACGTCCCCGTATGAATATTCAAAAGCCGCAGAGGACGACGTCGGTCCCGTCTAATCGGGTTAGATATGCGGTCTGGGACTGGGAAGGAAACATTGGAAACGCGTCTGTCGATTAATAATTCAAGACGGCTGGGCGACATTAATCAGTATTAGGTGTTATGGATGCTGCTCGGCTACGAGACATATTCGTCCGATGATTTACGACGCCATCAAGATTTATGAAGGGTGTTCGGGGAGGATGTTCGTGTTCTTGAGGATGTGTTATCTTTTATGAGAATGGGTATGGTTTCGGTCTTAGAACATTAATAAGAGGAACGTGTGGGTTGTGGTCCTTAAACTTTGAATAGTTCACGGCCAAGGGCAATGTAGGGAAATGAAAGAACGGGATAAAAGTACTTATTCAATTTATTTTCCACCCACTAAAACAGTTTGAAGAAGATGATAATTTGTCTAATCGATTCAGAGGGTCGCTGGACACTTGGGTCGTTGCGGCTTGGTCGCAGGTAGTTTTTCGCCGGTCTCGGGAACAGATGTGAAAATCCTTACTCTTCTCGTTGTCGGTGCAAGTGTTGCACATATGTTGTAGATGTAGTTTCTTTCTCGTAGACTGGTCTGAACTCAATTGAATTATTCGCCCTGAAATGCCGAGTTTTATGGGCATTCAGGCTGTTTTCCATTCGACCGTTAGCAAAGCCTTTCTACGGATCCCTAGGGGTGTGGTTTTGATAATCCTAAGTTAGTACATCGAATTCTTCAGTTCTCGGACTTGGAATATTTTCGAAGGAATCGATACAAACGGAGATCGCCTTGTAACTGATGCAGTTATTTTGATGTCAACATTCGTCACTCCTTGTCTGACGGGACACTATAGCAGTAGCGTAGTATAATATGATCAATTCCGAAATTATCAATTCATGCTCAGAAATAGTTTACAATGTGATTCATTCATAAAAATTCTTTCGTGTTTCAAAAGGGTCAATGTTTCCTGGTGAAGCATTCAACAATCAAATCAGGATTCTTCACGCCTATAGCTCGATTGTGATTGGTGACACTAAACTTCCATCACTTCTTTAAAGTTAAAGATATTTGCGTCAGCGTAAAACCTTGAATTGAAATCTTTTCGAAGTTTTTCTCTGTTTCTTTATTATAACGAATCTTTATTATTATGTACGAGTATTAACATTTATATCACCGATTGAATAAAATTTGACTGTACCAATAAGTGAATTTTGCAGAGGTTTTTCAAGGTCGTGAAAAATACTGTCCTTTTTTAATCCATGTTAAAATTACTTCTTTCTATTTTCTTGGTTTCTATTAGTTCTGAAACCGAGAATTCGTCTTCATCCTGGTCCTTCCCTGCAGTTCATTTTGATTTGAAGTATCGAAGCGACAAAAAAATAAAAGCAAATAGACTATTGTGACTTTCTTCATGCTCGATTGATGACATTGTGGGCTGCGCATCTCTCGGTAGATTGGAACCACTTGACGTATAAACTTGATCGCTCTACGGAAAAGTCATCGTGTTTTCCTATGGAAATGGAAGGTGCATTTGGATCATTGAGTCCCAAACGGACGATTCCATCAGAGAAACACCGCTATAACTCGAGAGAGGATGTACTTTGGAAATTGGCCAAAAGACTTTCATTCTCAAAGCGAATTCATCGTTGAAAAACGAATACAAGAAACAAAAAAAGAGGGCTTCCTTCAATTAACCTAATTTCTTGTAGCTTCAAGTATATAATTTTTCAGAGCTGTTCCCAAATTCAGTTAGAATGATCCCCATTCACAATGAATTCATAAATAACCGACAATATCCAACAATTCACTCAAACATTCAAATTCTTGGAAAGCCTTTTCCAATCTTACGCAACAACACGAAATATTCCGTCGTTTCAAAGCAGTCCATAATTTCCCATTGGAATTCATGAACAGGCAGCGGTAAATAATCCCGAAGCGGGAAAAAACGAGCCTACAACAGAGCCGTACCTCCCGTTCTTCCCAAAATCCCATATTTTTTTATCCCTCCTGTCGACGCCGCCTAAAATTAGCGAGAGATCGTAAATCAGACGGGAGTAAGGACTTGGTTGAAATTCGGACCGATTCCGTATTCAAAACACGCTGTACGCTTTTGTTACGACCACTCGTTAATATTTCATCTCGGCAACGGTTCTTTCTATGAATATCCCAAATTCGGAGAGTTTGAGCCTCATAAATCGAGAGAAAATCACGAAAGAAATGTGTGAATACACAATGCATGATCTTCCCATATCGCCTCAAGAGAATAAAAGTTCAATAAGTTAGTAATGACATATAAAAGATGTTTTTTTTAGAGATTTTTTTAGATCTTGGAGGCCAATTCACAGGTCCAAAACGTGAAAAAGGCGGTCACCAAACGTGTCTTTCAATAAATCGATTGTGGCACGAGCTGTGTGACATGTTGCTCCGTCTTGTTGGAACCACAGCTCCTGCACATTATGGTTGTTCAATTCAGGAATGAAAAAGTTAGTAAGCATGGCTCTATACCGATCACCATTGACTGTAACGTTCTGGCCATCATCGTTTTTGAAGAAGTACGGACCAATGATTCCACCAGCCCATAAAGCGCACCAAACAGTCCGTGTTTCTGGATGTAACGGTATTTCGACATACACTTGAGGATTAGCTTCACTCCAAATGCGGCAGTTTTGTTTGTTGACGTAGCCATTGAACCAGAAGTGCGCTTCATCGCTAAACAAAATAAAATGGACGTAGTGCGCGATACGTATTCCGCACAGAACCATTATTTTCGAAATAAAATTGCACTATTTGCAAGCGTTGTTCAGGCGTTAGTCTATTCATGATGAATTGCCAAACCAAACTGAGAATAAATCACTCGACAGCTGTCAAATCGGTCGCCATCTTGAACAGTAATGCCAACTTAAAGTTATATACCTTGAAAAAAAAACACCCGTTATAACGATTACTGTGTAGAGATTACATTCTCACGTTTTTTTCAAATTTTCATAAACTTGAGGTCGATTTTCAGATCGAAAAATGTGTCCTAAAGTTTCCATACCCAGACTTAAAAAAATTTTTTTTTAACGAAAAATAAAAGTTCTCGAAGGAACTTTTATACCATCAGATCAATTGATTAATTCGAACAGTGCATTTCTGAAATTTGTAGTGTTTCCGCATGGTATGATACGTAACGTAAAACGTCGTTTACAGTAATCCACCTGTACCTGTGTTGTTGTTGTTGTAAAGCTCCGCCTGCATCCATCTGTCTACTAGGCGCATCTTGTTTTAGAACGTGTCATTGGGCTCGGCCGTTCAGCTTTAGTTGGCAGGACAGATAGCGATTAAATCATCTGGGCAGTGAATTACCGCCGGTATACACGAAATTTATGTGTCATAACGTCGACCCCGTTTTTGCGGTTTCTCGGACCGGTAGAGCGATAGCTGATGTTTTCTCGTTGCACGTCCGATCCAATGCGCTTAGCCGTGTGTGCGTAACGCCTCGAATTTAAATTTGGCTCTGCCGAAGGCCGCATAACTCTGACGCATAACGTCTTCATCTCGTTGCGGTATTATTTTTACAGTAACGAATTTTTCGGAGGTTGCACTTAAAGGTGCCTCACACGGGACGTTTTCTATCAGAGGTGTGCGCACTGAGTATGTTTTGTTTGAGACGACCCGGGCAACGCCAACTAGGGATTGGACAAACTCGCTTTTATTTCTGTAGAGGGCGCTATAGAACGAAATGGCCATTTTTCCATTGAAACTATAGCTGAATTCAATGAAAGCGCCATGGGAAGCGATATGGACATAAACTTTTATCGACCTTCTTCAAATCCACGAGAGCTGGTCACTTTGTAAGTCGCCAGTCAGATTTGAGAGGATACAATGTTTCTAGCTCAGAGTAATAAACATAGATAGAGGGAGCATATGTCATTTTAAATGAGCAAATTTTGTCCCCAACATCAACTATCAAATTTGACATGAAGCGTGCGGAAATGACAACATATCAGTGATACGATATTTCACTCAATTCGCGAGTTTCACCACAGAGAACGCACTTCTTATGTCCCATTGTGAATCAACGATTTATATTAACTCAAAATATATTGAAATGAATACCTAAATATATCAGATATTCAGAAAACAAACTTAAAGCGCGCCAAGCGACGTGAAACAACCGATGACACTAGGAGAGCAAAAGTTGCCAAACCTTGTATTTCAGCAGATAGATACACAAAATAATAAATATTCTGCTAATTATAAATTCGACAATTAGGAAAAATATCGGATTCCAAATATTCAAATTTGCATATTTAATAGGGAATCACTCAAATAAATATATTTCATTCAATATAATATACATTCATAACGATATAGTAAAATTGTGGATTTGAAAATATGTCACAATCCGACAACGTAATCTAACCATGTTGGGGACAGGTAAAAATTGCGTATACTTCCTCTATCTATGTTTCTAGATATCTAACTGAGGAAACAAATTTCGAAAATATGAAGAATATCTTAAATATTATTTAATATATAAAAATAAAATAAAACGAAGTAATTTCCACTATGTTATTTAATTGTTAGCAACAATTGTTTCGCCACACTGTGGCTTCATCAGGCTACATTTCTGAACTGATCATCAGTTCAGAAATGTAGCCTGATGAAGCCACAGTGTGGCGAAACAATTGTTGCTAACAATTAAATAACATAGTGGAAATTACTTCGTTTTATTTTATTTATAATGAATTTCCGCCAAGTAAGGACCGAATCCATTAAATAAAAAATAATTATTTAATATGTCTCGGCCTTACAACACATTTTTTTTATAAATTTGACTTTATTCGTAAAAAAGAGTGATACGTGTACTTCAACGCTCCTCTAAGCTTTCAATACTTTTTCTTACGAAAGATTCGTCTTTGCATTTGGAATAGGCTCAGATCTCGGCAATTACTTCTTCAGTAGTGTCAAATTTCTTTCCCTGGAGCATTCATTTAAGACTGCAAAAAGACAATAAGGGCCAGATTTGGAAAGTATGCCGGCTGGTCATCAGATGTCAAAAGATGACAGTTTCAAAAGTGGCAGCTGTGGAACCTCTTATTGTAACACCCTGTATTTTCCTCAGAACTTCATTAATATTTGTTCACCAGGACATTCACTTCCCATGAAGAATTTTACGAACGCAATCCTTCAACCGTGAGCCAAAACGTTCCTCGTTGTTTTTACACCGCAAATCCCCTCTTTCCGACAATGACCGATACTCATAATATATTAATAACCAGAGAAGGCGAAAAAACAAACCTCGTATACTTTTTTGTTTACCCATCTATGTCAACGCGACCAAAATTCGCGCGAAGCCGTGCAACTCGGATCAATCTTTCTCACCGTCGACAAAAACACGCCGTACGTCTTTTGTAAATAAACGGTTCGGAGATGTCAACAAGGTCCGGGAATTCGAGATGGCGAGAATAATGGCGATGAGAGAAACAGGTCGGTGCAACAAGCGGACAGAGAAAAAATAAAAATTTATTATTAACTCGCGTCTCCGTCGGGAGAGGGTGTTCATTCCTGCTGATGCGTCTTCGGCGGTATTTGGCATCGGGCGGTAATGCAGATCCCGTTCTGGGCGGTCGGGCGCGTTCTCGCTCAAATTGGCGGAACGCAAAATGATTAAATCGCTGCGCTGTATTCGTTTGGTCGCGATCTTATTGCGCCTGTAGGCCGAGGCGAAGGATGTTTGGAATGTAGGTACTTCGAGTCATGAATATGAACGAAATAGGATTGATGGGCTATCGCGGGGTTATGCGCCGTGACGTGTCAGTCGAAAACATGATTTTCACGGTCATTGAATTCGATAGCTAAGACCACGCTTGAATTGCGTTACAAATCTTGTACAAATTTTACCTGATTTATCCTCGGGAGAATTTAGGTGTTCTGGTGCCGAAATACATTTCAAACGGCCTAGTTTGATTCGTTCTCGTCCCGACTAGCTCTAAAACTATGAAATTATTGGATAAATTCACAACAAGAAAACGGAAATTGAAATAAATGCAGAAATTTCTGATGTGAAGTCAGTATAGCTCATACTACAACAATTTCACTTTTAGAAACTAATAACGGGTGTTTTTTTCGAGGTATATAACTTTAAGTTGGCATTACTGTTCAAGATGGCGACCGATTTAACAGCTGTCAAGTGATTTATTCTCAGGTTTGGCAATTCATCATGAATAGACTCACGCCTGAACAACGCTTGCAAATAGTGCAATTTAATGATTCTGTGCGGAATACGTATCGCACATTACGTTCATTTTATTTTGTTTAGCGATGAAGCGCACTTCTGGTTGAATGGCTACGTCAACAAATAAAACTGCCGCATTTGGAGTGAAACTAATCCTCAAGTGTATGTCGAAACACCATTACATCCAGAAAAACTGACTGTTTGGTGCGCTTTATGGGCTGGTGGAATCATTGATCCGTACTTCTTCAAAAACGATGATGGCCAGAACGTTACAGTCATTGGTGATCGGTATAGAGCCATGATTACTAACTTTTTCATTCCTGAATTGAACAACCATGATGTCCAGGAGCTGTGGTTCCAACAAAACGGCGCAACATGTCACACAGCTCGTGCCACAATCGATTTATTGAAAGACAGGTTTGGTGACCGCCTAATTTCACGTTTTGGACCTGTGAATTGGTCTCCAAGATCTTGTGATTTAGCACCGCTAGATTACTTTCTGTGAGCCTATGTAAAGTCATTGGTCTATGCGAATAACCCACAAACCCTTAACCATTTGGAAGACAACATTGGCCGTGTTATTGCCGATATACGGCCAGAAATGTGGGAAAAAGTCATCGAAAATTGGACGTCCAGATTGGCCTACATCCGAGCCAGTCGTGGCGGTCATATGCCAGAAATCATATTTGAAATGTAATGCCACAATATTATATTACGGATAAATAAAATTCATGTCAATCGAATAATCCATCATTGTTTCATTGCAATTTAAAGTTCTATAGCTCTAAAAAAAACACCCTTTATAAACTGCAAGCATTTTCAGATCCACGTTATCGAATCAATCAATATGATGGTATAAAATCCTGACGTGGGAGGTTTAAAGTTTTCGTTGAAAAAAAATTAGGTTAACGTAGAATGTAAACAAGGAGCCGCCATATTTAGGCTCAGAAACCGGCAGCCAATCAAAAACGAGACCACTCGTGTCGCCACTGTGTTCTATTAGGTCACTGTATTCATTCGAGTTCAAGATGTCAGAGAATACAGACGTCGTGATTAACGAGTTGAATAAACTTCGTAAAAATGATTTGATTGATTTGTTGGTCAGTGCTACTTTGCCGGACCATGTTACAAATGATGCGTTGTTGTCTTTTCGTAAAAAATTTAGCGAAAAAAGTAATCATAGTGATCTCATTTGTTTGGGTTCGGAGGGAATCCGTGATATAAATATTGAAAATGGAAAAAACTCTACAGAGATTTTACAAATTGAAGTTAAATATTTGAGAGAACTTCTAACACAAAAAGATTCAATTATCGCAAACCAGGCCATAGCAATTGAATCGTTGAAGAATCACAATAATTTATTGATGAAAGATCAGCATAAAAATAATGCTTCACCAGCGACAATAATCAACACAAGCCAACGAAATTTCCAACAAAAAAGTGCAAATGTTTCCATCAAAAACGCACAAAAACCTGTCAAGGAGAAGATTATTGTCACTGAAAATTCTCATATGAGCGGTGTAACGAGAGATCTGGGTAAACACGTGAGTACAAAAATGCCATCTGCCAAAGATACGAAAAATATTTCACCGATCGCAGCGGTTGATTCATCTGAGAATGCCAAACAATCACATTCAAAAGTAAATGAGTGGACGGAAGTTAAATATAGAAGGCCGAAACAAAAATTTAATCGTCCATTAGTAGTCGGTGATTTCTCTGGATCATCAAAAGTGGAGGGAATTGAGAAGATGAAATTTCTTCATGTCTCTAATTTAAAACCGGACACTAAGGCGGAGGATTTGTTGTCATTTTTGAATAAAAACTTTTCAAATAAAGTGAAATGCGAATCATTAAAATCTCGGTTTCCGGATAGTTACTCCTCTTTCAAGGTCACAATTCCAGCGAGTGAATACGAAAAGGCCCTTATAGCATCAAATTGGCCAAATCGTGCAAGTGTACGTTATTTTTTTCAACGCAGACCGACCAAACCACCGGGTTAGTAGCCAATAATGATAGTTTGTTAAATTCTAGTAGCCTAAAAATTGTACAATTGAATATTCAGAGTATTTCGAACAAGATTAATAGTCTTCAAGTTTTCTTGGCGGAAGAACAGCCTGATATCCTGAGTATCGTTGAACATTGGTGTGTAGAGGAGAATATCAAACTGATGATTCTCCCAGGATACGTACAAGTCGCGTACTTTTGCCGTCTTTCACACAGAAACGGAGGCACGGCAGTATATGTTAAAAATGGATTAAAAGCATCGGATTTTAATGTGTCCAATTTATCTGAAGAAATGAATTGTGAGATATGTGGAGTAAAAATTATAGCCAATAACCTCAAATTAGGGGTTTTTAGTATATACAGGTCACCAATGAATGATATTCTCCCATTCCTTGATAAACTCACGTATGTCTTACAACAGTGCATTCATAGAGTGGATTCAATGTTCTTGTGTGGAGACTTTAACATTGACATCAATAAAATTGATTCAAAAACGAAAAATCTTTTTGTTGATTTTCTAAATTGTTTCGATTTTAAAATTACATGCTTTGAACCGACTAGAGTGTTCACCGATATTTCTGGTAGAACTTCTAGTTCATTTATAGACTATATATTGACAAATACTGATCTGAAATCCTGTAAAACGCGGGTTTTCGAGGCAAATCTTGCCGATCATAAAGTAATTTCGCTTGATTACTATTACGTATCAGCTGAAAAAAAAGTAGATAAGAAAACACAATATGTAAGGGATATTTCTCAGAATAATTTGAATACATTCAATATGTCAATTCATGATACAATATTTGCGGATATATACGGTGAGTCTGATGTTGATGTTTGTTTTCAGACTTTTGTGAATACCATCAGATACGTTTTTGAGGAATGTTGTCCGCTCAAACGCGTCTGTGGTGAAAAGGATTATTCAAGAGGTTGGATAACGACTGAAATTAGAGAGAGTAGCCATCATTTGAAAAATCTTTTTTGGTTACATTCCAACTTGAAAAATTTTAATTCCCTGCAATTATATAAATCTGCAAAAAAGGAATATAATCAATTAGTCAATAACACAAAAAGCAATTATTATGCGAAACTAATAGAAAATTCAAGTCAAAAGAATAAAACTGTTTGGAATCTGGTCAACTTAGAAACGGGGAGGACTAAATCAAAGGATTCTGAAATCTCTTTACTTCTGGGGGAAAATTTGTGTACTGATGCAACTTTAATTGCGAAATCTTTTGCTGAATATTTTTCTACTATAACATCAATGAAGCTACATGAATACTTTGGTAAACATCTGTCTCCATCATGTACAACTTCAAAAATGCTGAATTCAAACTTCTTTTTCCATCCTGTTTCGAAGAATGAAGTTATGAATGTAATTAACAAGCTGAACAATAAAAAAAGCACAGGTATAGATTTTATTTCTACAAGACTGTTAAAGACTATAAATGAATCCATTTCTGATCATTTTGCTAGTTTAATAAATTTATCTGTATCTACGGGAAGGTTTCCAGATTGTTTAAAGAAAAGTATGGTCACTCCTGTTCATAAAAGAGGTGATCCGCAGGACATTGCAAATTATCGCCCTATATCAATTCTCACTAACTTTTCGAAGATATTTGAGAAGATTGTGTTCAACAGAATACTCGAGTTTTTGAATAAATTCAATGTAATCACGGATTCTCAACATGGCTTCAGACCGGGACGTTCAACTGAGACAGCGGCATATTCTTTTGTCGAAATTGTCTACAGACGTCTGGATGAGGGTATGTGTGTGGCGGGGTTATTTTTTGATCTGTCTAGAGCTTTTGACTCATTGTGTTTCTCCTTCATGTTGAGTAAGTGTTATAATTTGGGATTCAGGGGTATATTTTTGGATTGGTTGAGAAGTTACATGACTGGTCGAACTATGAAAGTCAGAGTGAATGGTGCTAGTTCGGATGAATGTGAGGTGGTTCTGGGGGTTCCTCAGGGCTCCGTTCTGGGGCCATTGCTATTTTTACTATTCATAAATGATTTACCGGTCTGTATCGACGCAGACCAAATTATACTATTCGCAGATGATACCTCGATACTTGTCACGGCTCGGAGCCCTGAGGAGCTCACGGAGTCGACCTCATATATAATCAGGTTATTCACTGATTGGTGTAAAATGAATAAGTTAATGGTTAACGTTGAAAAAACTGTTCTTATTCATTTCGGGTTGAAAATTTGGAACAGAGAGCGCATTTCTGTGTTTTGTGGGGACATCTCATTGACATCAAGGGAGTGGACTAAATTTCTGGGAGTCTACATGGACGATGGGATGAGATGGTCTTATCATATTGACATGGTGTGCAAAAAGTTGAATTCTTCCTTTTTCGCTATAAATAAAATAAAAAATTTGTTTCCACTGACGTCTATTCTAGATGTATATTACTCTCTAAGTTATCCTCACATAGCATATAATATTTTGACATGGGGAAGCTCATCAGATTTAAACAGAGTTCTGATATGTCAGAAGAGAATAATAAGGATGATCTTCAATATACATCCTCGATCCTCCTGTCGACCATATTTCATTGAGAATAAAATCATGACAGTGACTTGTATATACATATTCAAATGCTTACTTCATATGAAGAAAAATTTTAATTCTGCTACAAAATTATCTGATTTTCATTGTTATTCCACAAGGAACACAAATGTTTTAACTCTACCTAGTCATAGAACCTCCCGGTTTGAACGTTCACCGTCTTATCAGAGCATAAAGCTCTTTAATCATTTACCAGACTCTTTCAAGAATGAAAATCAAATAAAATTCAAAATTTTAATGAAAAAATTATTGTTGAATAAATGTTATTACTCGACTGCTGATTATCTTAGCGATGGATCGTTGGAATTGTGGTCTTGTAAAGTTGAGTGATATATACCTTTGTTTTAGTCAATTGTTATATACCTATGTATTAGAAATTGTATTAATTATGACCTGTCCTATACTGTAACAGTCACAAAGGATCAATAAACTTTATTATTATTATTATTATTATTATTATTATTACTGTAGCGATAATCTCCGAAAACCAATTTCGTTTTCAAATAGACCTATTCCATTATGTCAAAATGAAATTTCACCCTCGAAAACGTTCGGATATCAACATTCAATCACCCTAATTAACGATTGTCGATTAGTGATTCCGAATATAAAACGCTCAAAGTTTATCCACTGCACGATAATATGTCAACACGTTCAGCGGTTTGAGCATACAGTAATTAATGTGCAATCAACCAATCATCCGTGTGTCACGTGGAAATGGACATTGATCCAATAACGTAAGTACGTTTGAAAATCGACGCCGTATAATTAGCATTTAATGAAGATCCGAACGGGAGATGAAGGTCGATTTTTTTTTTCATTCAAGCGGAATTGGGAAGACCGATATCATTAACGTCAATTAGTTTCGTATTCTATTACAAATATGTGCAATGTTCAAGGCGATAGTTACGTGTTGTGTATTGTGAAGTACTGAATATTTTCGACAACTATTCATTTCCTATGTTGAATTGCCATCGTTTCGCTAGAAAGTAATTTCTTTGGATTCTACCTTTTTCACAATTGGCCACCGAGATCACGTGACCATTTGGTAGACAACATTCGCCGTGTTATTGCCGATATACGGCCACAAATGTTGGAAAAAGTCATCGAAAATTGGACGTCCAGATTGGACTACATCCGAGCCAGCCGTGGCGGTCATATGCCAGAAGTCATATTTAAAATGTAATGCCACAAGATTATCTTGCGGATAAATAAAATTCATGTCAATCGAATAATCCATCGTTGTTTTATTGCAATTTAAAGTTCTATAGCTCTAAAAAAAACGCCCTTTATATTAACTGTTATTTCATTTTGGTTGTATTGATATCAGAGAAAAATTGGGAATTGTTCCCATTTTGATTAATTGAATTAGATGGGATTTCAAACTAAATATACGAAATGAATGGCTACGAGAACTTTTCGTATTAACGAACTTTTTCAATTTAAATTCAATTTATTTTCTTCGTTTCCAGTTCACAAATTGGCAACGGCGCATAATTGAGGAGTTGTACTTAAGATTTGTTTTAATTTCGATTTTCTCCGAGCCGCTTCGAATCCAAACAGAACAACATGAAGGAGATGTGCTGACTGCTCTCTACAATTTACGTTTATTGAAGCAGGTTCAGCTCCACTCTAAGTGGATGAACCTTATTACATTTGACTACGTCTGAACTTCAACGTCTTCCCTAGGATTCGAACTAAGAAGTCTATTACCTACGCTCCCCCCAACAATGTTTATCCTATGTGGGAAGATCTATGAAACGCAATTACAGGTTGAGTTCTCTACTTTTCGAACTTTCCGCCAAATAGAGATTAATCAAACACTAATTTCGGTACAACAAACTGACGATTAGGCCTCTCTTAGACACAACAACCATTTCGCAGTAGAGAAAGACGCTACAACTCCGAGATTTGTCTAATTATCTCCGAAAAGATACAAAGTTTCGTTCTTGATATTTACGTATAACTCCGCTCATTTCGGTTCTCTTCTCCAAAGGGAGCCTTGCGGCCCACCAGCGCATTCGAAACGTGTAATCTCTCCTTCCAGAATTTATCTGCGAAGTTTTGCATCCAACTTCGCACTTCCGGACCATAAATCATCATTCGGAGTTTCAGTTCAACGGGGATTATTAATCTCTCACCTTTCTCGGGCACTTGGTATCGATCTGTACCGTTCTACAGGTCGCGGTGGCGGCGTCTTTGCGGGAACGTCGCTTTCTGGGAGGCTTATTGGAGGGATCGATTCCATTTATCATCGTCGAATCTTGCGGTCCCCGTTTTTCACGCCAATTATTGCAGGGTAGCGAGGACGGTACTCAATCATCTCCTTTCAATTTGGGGCTGTTCTAAGTCCCGAACGAAGTTAGAAGGAAAGATCACTGCCCGATTGAAAATGAGGATCAGGAAAGAGACAACACTGTTGAATGAAAAATATAAAGAACTGGACACAAATGAATATCCTGATCTTCAGCATCTCAAAGTGTAACTACCATATGAGACTCTTCAGCATTGTTAAGTATTGAAGAATTCAAATCAATTTCTTTTGAATTCTGTGTTCATATCTTATTACCATTAGAAAATGATGGTTTCGAAGTGTTACCACCATATAAGACTCTCCAGCGCTGTTAAGTATTGGAAAATTCAAATCAACTTCCTTTGAATTCCGTGTTCAGATCTTATAACCATTAGAAATTTATGTTCTCGTAGGAGTATGGAACTGTAAGGAGCAACGTCATGAATAAAGGAAAACTTCGAGAAGTAATCAAATTTCATGCTCTCAATGGAGTTTTTTTGATTAGCAAGTAGTTGAATTGCAGTGATCACGGACTTCAAGATTGAATTGGGGAAAAACATGTTCGATTGTTTTGAAAATAAGACTAAGAGTTCCTTTCAGTGAATGCAAGTCAACATGAAAACTTTAAACGAACTTTTTAGTTATTTTGAGGTAGTCTACTTGGAGAATGAAGATAGTGGCTTTGAAGCAGTTGTTCCAGAATGAGGCCAGTTTTAATTTTTTGTTGATGCCCTGCTCAACAATGTCCAATGTTATCTTGTAAAGTCTGACAACATCAATAAAACCTTTGCTGTAACTATCATTGGGGATTTGAATTGAATGAGCAGTTCTGGATATTTTTATAAAAAGTGATCAGCTGTTCCCATGTTTGATTTACAGTTCAGCAGTCCTAGAATGCCACAAAGCCAAACTCCTGGCATGCTAGACCTAGGACGTTTGAAAACCCTGCATCAATGAAACTAAACTTGATGCATAATCAATTAAAAACCCACCTGGCGCAGATAACTGATGTTGCGATAGATAACCATATTGGCAAATCTGACAACAGAGCCTTAGCTGTCACTATCATTAGCCCCGGTGCACACATCCGACATTTGCAGTTGCGACACCGTTGCGATGTCGTACGCTAGTGTGCATGCTCCCATTTGATTCTTTGTACCACAGCCCGCATGATGGCAGTTACGACGTCGCAACTGCACGGCGGGTAGTGTGCATGTTCCCATTTGATTCTTTGTACCACAGGCCGCAAGTACGACACAGCAACGGTGTCGTAACTGAAAAAGTCGGATGTGTGCACCGGGCCTTAAGGATTTGAAGTTGAATGGGCAGTCCTGGATGTTTTTACAGAATGTGTTCAGCTGTTTCCATGTTTAATTTACAGTTCAGCAGTCCCACAATCATTCGGAGCCCTACGTCTGAAAACCCAGCATCAATGAAACTACACTTGATGCATAGTCAATTAAAAACCCGCATGGCGCAGCTAACTGATGCTGCGATACATAAATAACGGATCCACGTTCGAAACTTCGTCCGAACTATCACAAAAAAGCGCGATCGGACACGGCGCAGCGCAACTAGGCTGATTTATGTCCCGCTAATAATAATAGATGAAGAAGCAATTGCCGCTAAATCCAGGTCCGTATATCTGCTGCCAATCTGGACCCCAGGACGGCGCGCAGAGACCGATAAGTCAATGAATTTGAATAATTGAATGGGATCAGCTCTCGCAAATTGCCGAACGTGCATCATCAATTCGTGGGTAAATGATCGCCGGCAGTTTCGACAACGAATGGCAATCGTTTACAATAATAGCACCGGGCTCGATAGCGTTCATAAATGCCGAATTGTAATATTTTACGACGTCTGACTGGAACACGATAGTATAATAAGATTGTTTCAGATGATCCCTATCGTAAAATCGAGTCGTTTTGTTGGTTAGGGTTCAGGTGAGTCGGAATAGTAGGGAGGTAAAGTGAATATGATAGGTTAAAAGGGACCAAATTGAGGATATACCTGTCTCTGAGTCAAAATCCTCTGTCTTGCAGGAAAAACCCTAGATTTCTGTGTGTGTAGGTGTATTTGTAGATTTAATTAAGGTTTTATTGCATCGCAACCTTATAGTGTAGTGTACCTTCCAATAGAGCTTTTCTGGTCATTAGTCGTCATAGTCTACAGCTCGACTTTCAGTTCCAGAGTTCTAATGAACTCCAGTATCTGGGATGGCTTTAAGAAAGCAATGCGGAGTTTCGTCGTCCTCCCCACAGAATCTGCACTAGTTTTCTGCTAGGCTCATTATCATTATCTGCTTCTGTGAGGCGGCAATGTCCTTTGAAGAATTCAGTGAGTTTTAGTATATTCTTGCTAAGATCTAGATACTTCTCAGATCTCGCAGTATCAAAGTTTCGAAGGAACTTTTTTGATTGTTCCAAACCAGGAAGATTCCACCAGAGTGTTCCTCTTTCGGTTTTTTACCCTCTTTCTTGTAGGTTCATTAACTGATAACACAGGAAAGTTCTGGACCAATGAAAGTTGTTCGTGGTGGCCTCTTCATTTTCTCCAACTCCCGAGTGATCAAAAACTTAGACTAAGCATGCCTTTATATTCCGGCCAATTTCGTCGAGATCCCTGCAGCAATTTAATATAATCTTAGAATCGGTGATACGTGGTCTCAATGCTTTGATTGCAGCCTGACTGTCAGAATGTATCATAAATATATCATATTCCTTTGTCGGTTCATTTTCAGTTTGTAAGTACTCAAGGATATCTTGAAGAGAACCTCAATAAAACGCATATTACAACGGTCATTCAGATTGCAATGAGAATCTTGAATTCGAATAACAAAATCTTCTTGCTGAGCTGGTAGTTCCGTAATACTTTGAAACACCTGGATAAAGACAACAACTGACGAGTGACAATGAACAAATCGATAAACTTGTGAAAAGAGCATCAAGGGTAACATCCGCTGAACCCTTCTCTAGGATTAGAATGAATCATTTCAATGCAGCAGTATGGGAATTGGAGAAATCATGGATCTGCTGATGAGGCTCTAAAAGTATAAGTAGCTTCTGTACCGCATAACACTGCCGACAGATAAAAATTAGTAGACTTGCTGAATTCGTCATGAAAACAGCAGAATACATCTATAAACTGGCCTGCTGGCCAGTTTATGCTAAAATCACAGTTGTCAGATCTTCTAATTTGGTGAACGATCCCTTTGGAAGTTGTTAGGCAGAATATATGTAGAACTAAAGGTCCAAATGGTTGTAATTCTGAAAGGCAGCATTCTCTTGAACCTAATCTAACCTAAATCTTGAACATTCACCACTATTTCTTTAAGATTCACTTCAGATGGATTACAGCCCCTCATGTTCTTACAGATTTATTCTAGCATTGCCCAGAGTTTGTCCACCCTTCAACATAATCCAATTTCAGACATTCCCACCATAAATCGTACAACCCGATGGAGTATCTCAAACCGACGTCGACGTGAAAGTAACGAAGCTGTCGCGTCCGACAATAGGACACCTCCTCCTCCTCCTGGGGGAACATAAACTTTCGATCCTGAAGGAAGTTGGCTAGGGACGTCCGTCGGACGGGTTTGGAAGTAACCCAAGAAATTCGGAGTTTGAACATTCGCCTCGACGTTCCGACATTTCAATGGGTCTATAATTGGACGAAGAATGCGTATTCTCGATGAGGCGTTACGGTCTGATCGCTATTCCGGCCGTGTTCGGGCGAAGAATTGGGACTTTTGCACAGTTGGAAGACGTTAGGGAGGCGACGAAAAAAAAAATAGAGGACGATTTTACATCGTGGGTCTGGAAACAGGACTGCTTTTCAGCGAGAAAACGTAATTGAGTGTTGCTAAAAATCGTGAACGATTTGATTGCGATATACGGCCACAAATGTTGGAAAAAGTCATCGAAAATTGGACGTCCAGATTGGACTACATCCGAGCCAGCCGTGGCGGTCATATGCCAGAAATCATATTTAAAATGTAATGCCACAAGATTATCTTGCGGATAAATGAAATTCATGTCAATCGAATGATCCATCGTTGTTTTATTGCAATTTAAAGTTCTATAGCTCTAAAAAAAAACACCCTTTATAAGCCACATCTGTGCGCTAAGCCTGAGAATTGTTGAGTGACAAGTTGAAGTGTGATTAGTCTTATATTCCGATAACGATTTTTGGAGAGAAATTCAATTCTTTCCCAAATTTCGACTTCGAATTTCCTCAAAACCGTGAGCTCTACGAAGAATCGGTGAGCGGAGCCATAATTGAGGACCTCTGATTAGCCGAATTTCGATCTCACCTGAAAAATTTTTGTCCAAAAACTTTCGTAAAATTTTTCATTCCCTTAGAAAATTGAAAAAAAAATAAAAGTTTCCTCATGAGAATATTGTACCATTTTATTGATTGATTCGACTAGGTAGATCACGAAAATGCTTGCAGTTGGGCGATCAGTACAATATTTTAGAAATTCTGAAATTTTCGAAAAAATCTTACAAGAATTAAAAATTTATTCATTACGTTCCAAAACGAACGTAGCTTCCCAGCCAACGGGAAATATCCCCCACACGTTGTGCAACCCCTAGCGTCATCAACATGGCGTTACTCTAAATCATCCCGCTCTTCGAATTAATTATTCCGCCCCAAGTTTAATAAATTTCCTGCCCCGAAAAGATCGTCCCCGTTTCTCTAACACCCCCTACCTACCCCCGAAAATCCTACGCGTTCCGTCTCGCGTACGAGCGTGATCCGACAGAGGGCGCTGAGGAGGGTTTCTCTAGCGCGGTCCTAATAAATGTAACCGACGGCTGCGGTACCGGCTGGACATATTCCCCGCATCGCGCTAATTAAATGAAATCCGGGAAATCGCAATACCGGGTTCATCGAAGGGGAATTAGTTTTCCCTTCTATCCGTTCCCCTTCTCCGCCTCTTCATATATCGGTTACGTAAGGAGGAAGCAGTGGCATAGCACAAAATGTTGGGGTTCTCTTTTTAGGATTATATAAAGAGTTTTTTTTTTAGAGCTATAGAACTTTAAATTGCATTAAAACAACGATGGATTATTCGATTGACATGAATTTTATTTATCCGCAAGATAATCTTGTGGCATTACATTTTAGATATGATTTCTGGCATATGCCCGCCACGGCTGGCTCGGATAGTACGATCTGGACGTCCAATTTTCGATGACTTTTTACAACATTTGTGGCCGTATATCGGCAATAACACGGCGAATGTTGTCTTCCAAATGGTCAACTGTTTGTGACTTATCCGCATAGACCAATGACTTTACATAGCCCCACAGAAAGTAGTCTAGCGGTGTTAAATCACAAGATCTTGGAGGCCAATTTACAGGTCCAAAACGTGAAATTAGGCGGTCACCAAACGTGTCTTTCAATAAATCGATTGTGGCACGAGCTGTGTGACATGTTGCGCCGTCTTGTTGGAACCACAGCTCCTGGACATCATGGTTGTTCGATTCAGAAATGAAAAAAATAGTAATCAGGGCTCTATACCGATCACCATCGACTGTAACGTTCTGGCCATCATCGTTTTTGAAGAAGTACCACCAGCCCATAAAACGCACCAAACAGTCAGTTTTTCTGGATGTAACAGTGTTTCGACACACACTTGATGATTAGCTTCACTCCAAATAAGCAGTTTTGTTTGTTGACGTAGCCATTCAACCAGAAGTGCGCTTCATCGCTAAACAAAATAAAATGGACTTAGTGCGCGATACGTATTGCGCACAGAACAATTATTTTCGAAATGAAATTGCACTATTTGCAAGTGTTGTTCAGGCGTGAGTCTATTCATGATGAATTGCCAAACCAAACTGAGAACAGATCACTCAACAGCTGTTGAATCGGTCGCTATCTTGAACAGTAATGCCAACTTAAAGTAATATACCTCGAAAAAAAACACCCTTTATTAAAAATTATGTATTCAAATTTTCAAGATATCAAACTTCATTTTATACCAAATTTGAAATGAGCAAAGAGGCAGTTTATAGTTTCGATAAACATTGTTAATAATAGTCAGATCACGAAAATAATTAAAAATAAACGAATACGGCGCAAAAGAGGTCCATCCAATCGAACGGTTCGACATGCATGTCAAATTGAAAGTGCCATAACGATGTCCATTTTTAATCTGTCCAGTCCCGTCACCATCCCATTTGTCCATTATCTTGTCGACGTCGACATAACAATATATATCGCATTTCACGTCAATTTCAAACAGAATTTATTCGACCGTGTGCAGTCGGGCTCTAGTTACGAATAGAAATAAAACGTAATTCAAAACCTGTACATATTTACTTTTTCAACATCGCGGTAGCTGTTTCATTGTGTCAGAGACCGGTTTGCTCAACATTCAAAGACCGACGTTTTAGTTTTTCTTCCTGTTGATTTTCGAGAAAAAAATTCTACGCAATTTTATACTGCAGTTTATGTGTAGTCCTTCTTTAGATTACATAACAAAGACAAACATTGCTGGATCAATTTTAATTCAGCTCGTGCGCAATATCAGAATAAATATGAAAAAAATCACGAAACAATTGAAGAATCAAATACCTATGAATAAAGAAGAAATGTTATTCAGAAATTTTGACAATATAGGAACCGGATCTATCTGATCAACTTGGTCTTTCAGAAGAAAAATCGGCTGCTAACAAATAAACATTGGACCATGCTTTAATGGACTCAAGGTTAATCTCCTATTAATTATTCATTAACAAAGATTATTCAATTCTTTGTTTATAAACCAATACTTGTTAGATATCTACAATGATTATTCATAAACTATAGTTGATAAACAATTGTTATAAACAAAGGCATATATTTGTAGACTACCTATCATTCAGTGAGAGTTCAGTAGAAGTCATAATTGATTCACAATATATCGACAGCGCGTATATTGAATTAATGAACGAATAAGTGATTCATTAATTGACCGGGGAAGATCGTAAGAATGCATATGATGAGAAGATGAATGACAAGCATCACGTAGATAGAGAAACATATCAAAACATACAGTGGGAAGAGAAAGAGGAAACCAGGCAATTTATAAACAACATTGGAAGACCATTTTCTGCTTCAATATGAATAAATCTGCTGCTGAGGCTCATCGAATGCTCTCAAATACCTATGGTGAGGTCGCTATTGGTGAAAGAATGTGCCGAGAGTGGTTTCAACGCTTCAAGATAGGTGATTATGATGTCGAAGACCAGCATGGCGGTGGAAGAGAAAAGGTTTTCGAAGATGCAGAATTGGAGGCATTACTTGATCAAGACTCGTCTCAAGCGCAAAAAGTATTGGCAGGATCATTGGGAGTGACGCAACAAGCCATTTCAAAACGCCTGAAAGTCATGGGAATGATTCAGAAACAAGGTAATTGGGTGCCGTACGAGTTGAAGCTGAGAGATGTTGAACGGTGTTTGTTTGCTTGTAAACAGCTGCTTGCAAGGCGGAGTCGGAAGGAATTTCTGCCTCGCATTGTGACTAAAGATGAGAATCGAGTTCATTACGATAATCTCAAGCGCCATGCTTCCACGTCTACAGTCAAATCGAATATTTAAGGTTTCAATGTCATGCTCAGTATTTGGTGGGACCAGCTCGACGTAGTGTATTAGGGGTTATTTTCTGAAATACAGAATGAAGTTAGTTGCTTAGGTTGTTTTGTCTGAATTTCTTGGCAAATGATGATTATTTCGTTTGGATTATCTACGGTATATCGATAAACTGTGTTCAGTAACTTCATTTCAATTTGAATAAAATAAGCTTTGAAATGATCTACAATACATGTAATTTCAAACGCTGCAACTGCCAAAGTTTATCTTCGATACGAAACTAAAAGTGACTCTGAAACCTCGATAAACGACTTCAAAGCGCCATCAAAAACCGATGCGCCACCCACAGTCGACACCGTTTGTCGGTTCTAGATCTCCCATCATGTTAACTCTAGAAATACAAATCTTCCTCACTCGAAACGAGCCAATTTCAATCCATCAAAGCCTAGACGAACGAAAGAATAAATCGGAAAGTCTCTAACCGCAATTTTTCACCTCTAACCTGAGACCCCCAAAATAAAAAAAAAATTAATGAGCTACACAACGACAATACGGCGATAGGAGAAACGAGCTAACGTCTAGAGCTAAACGGAGCCGATGTATCTCTCTCTCCCGATAGAATTTATATAGCCCGGGCTATATTTACAAACCAGGGGACCGGAACCAGCGTCGAGCAAATACGCTGACACGTTAATCGGTTGTCGACATAATGTATGTTTATAATTCTGGATTATTATATCAATTTATTCTCTCTGCGAGTCGGGTTTCTGCCAGCACGCGACCTAAAGATCTGGATACGGTTGGGGCATGGACGTTAACGATATCGAATTGGGGGTTCTTTGTGTCTGGAATTGATAGGGGGGTGGTTTCATTGGGAAACTAGGGGAGGAAAGGTAATTTGGAGGAAGGAGTTCGGCTATTACAGATCAATCAAACTGATTTCGGAACGTCTTCGTTTATTGATTCTTGAGGTCATTTTCTGGAGATGTAAAGGGTGTTTTTTTTTAAAGCTATAGAACTTTAAATTGCAATAAAACAACGATGGATTATTCGATTGACATGAATTTTATTTATCCGCAAGTTATTCTTGTGGCATTACATTTTAAATATGATTTCTGGCATATGACCGCCACGGCTGGCTCGGATGTAGTCCAATCTGGACGTCCAAGTTTCGATGACTTTTTCCAACATTTGTGGCCGTATATCGGCAATAACACGGCGAATGTTGTCTTCCAAATGGTCGAGGGTTTGTGGCTTATCCGCATAGACCAATGACTTTACATAGCCCCACAGAAAGTAGTCTAGCGGTGTTAAATCACAAGATCTTGGAGGTCAATTCACAGGTCCAAAACGTGAAATTAGGCGGTCACCAAACGTGTCTTTCAATAAATCGATTGTGGCACGAGCTGTGTGACATGTTGCGCCGTCTTGTTGGAACCACAGCTCCTGGACATCATTGTTGTTCAATTCAGGAATGAAAAAGTTAGTAATCATGGCTCTATACCGATCACCATTGACTGTAACGTTCTGGCCATCATCGTTTTTGAAGAAGTAGGGACTAATGATTCCACCAGCCCATAAAGCGCACCAAACAGTCAGTTTTTCTGGATGTAACGGTGTATCGACATACACTTGAGGATTGGCTTCACTCCAAATGCGGCAGTTTTGTTTGTTGACGTAGCCATTTAACCAGAAGTGCGCTTCATCGCTAAACAAAATAAAATGGACGTAGTGCGCGATACGTATTCCGCACAGAACCATTATTTTCGAAATGAAATTGCACTATTTGTAAGCGTTGTTCAGGCGTGAGTCTATTCATGATCAATTGCCAAACCAAACTTAGAATAAAGCACTTGACAGCTGTTAAATCGGTCGCCATCTTAAAGTTATATACCTCGAAAAAAACACCCGTTATGATATTGTAAAAGTTAATAGGTCCATGATGGTAGGTATCACAGATTCAAATCGATAATGATGACCATATAAAAATCACGATCTATAAGATAACGCAAAGGTCACGAACGCCATTCGGTATTTCATATATCGCATTCTTCCGAATTGTATCCTTTTTCATCTCAGACAAAGTCCCTCGAAGTGCACAATATCGATACCGAAAAGGTTACGTATCTTTCTATCGAAAAGCCTTCCGGAATCACGGAGAGAAGAAATCAGCACAAAGCGGGAATTTCCGTATTCTTAGACATTCCATTCGGCCAATCCGGATGAATAAAAGATGGAACGACAGCGGTGGTAGTCGGGGTTGCCGGTGCATTAGAATTTCCGATAAAACCAATTCGGCAGCGCGGCGCACAATATCATCGATAAAAGATTTCGTTTTTGGTGCCGTTGGGAAATGCCGGGAAAATCAGTAGGTAATTTTCGCTTCGATTCTGGGATATCGGATGTCGTGCATCATTTAACCCGACTGTTGCTGTACGAAGATAATTTTGGAGAAACTGGAAGAATGTGTCGGCCTTGTTGTCGGTGACGTACTGTCCTACCCTTCAGTGGTATCGATTTTAGAGGATGATTGAATTCATTCATTTAATACAAAATTCTACAAATCATCAATACATTGACGTTCCCATAGAATGAAAATGTTACGCAAAAATTTGGTATAAAATAAAAGATTTTCTCTTGATGCATCCTACCCGAAGCCGCTGACAATCTATTTGAAATCATTTATAAGTTATTTCAAAATCCATTATTTTATTATGTAGCTTCTTCAGATTTCTTACATTTTGAATATCTAAACTTAATGATCGACAAATTTAATATATTGGATGGTTCAAAAGTCCAGGTCATATTTTCATAAAGTGATAGTTCTAGTTGAAATAAAAAGTTTTTCATTATATATGATTATTTCTGAGGCTTCTACACAGATAAGGGAAAATATTTTTTCTCTATGTTAAATTTCAATTTTATGCTTTTAATTAATTTGAAATTATTTTGAATTTGTAAAAATAATAGGAACATTCTCCAGTTCGAATCATTTTTTAGGATGATTTGTTTTTTTTAAATTTATTGGGAGTATTATTTGAAAAGTCATTGAATGAATTTTATTTAAGAATTGATGTGATTCATGCCCCAGTATGGTTCGATTCCTAATCAAAGTCATGGAATAATAGTTTCGTATTGAATTGTTGATTTTCGATCACCTAATTTTTCAATACAGAACTCTTTTGCTAAGAGACTTGTTGTTTGTGAAATGTTTTTCTCTGATTGACACAAAATAATATTAAGGTTCTGAGTACCATTATAACAAAACCTAGATGGTCAATGCTAACAGATTTTTTGCGTCAAAAATAGATTGACACTGATTTGAAATACGTGCATTCCTACAAGATAGCCTAACACCAGATGTTGTAGATAACATTACAGAAAAATGTGTGACGTGAAGCTGTAATCTCTAGGAATAGAATTGTTAATTGGCCTCTTGGAAGTCGTGATTTAGAGTCTATGTATTTTTTTATGGCGACTTATGATGTTGGTGGTCTAAAGCGACAAAGCGTTGAATTTTGTGCAACTAACACCCAGCAGACGATATTCTTTCCATAATTATCAGAACAACTATAACAAGAAGGAATACAGGAAGAGGGTAAAAAACGCGTTTTTTGAAAGGCGCGATTTTATAAACCTTTTTTTGAACCGTTTGTTTCGAAAAGAGAAGAATGCAATTTTTAAACATTACCGAAGTTTTATGGTAAAATTACTTAGTGTCCCAAAATAATGGTCAAAATCTATCAATCTATCAAATGCAGAAAAACTTTTGTGGGCCAATATATTTTCTGTGACGCTATATTTTGCAACTTTTAACGGGTGTTTTTTTTCGAGGTATATAACTTTAAGGTGACATTATTGTTCAAGATGGCGACCGATTTGACAGCTGTCAAGTGATTTATTCTCAGTTTGGTTTGGCAATTCATCATGAATAGACTCACGCCTGAACAACGCTTGCAAATAGTGCAATTTTATTCTGAAAATAATGGTTCTGTGCGGAATACGTATCGCGCACTACGTCCATTTTATTTTGTTTAGCGATAAAGCGCACTTCTGGTTGAACGGCTACGTCAACAAACAAAACTGCCGCATATGGAATGAAACTAATCCTCAAGTGTATGTCGAAACACCGTTACATCCAGAAAAACTGACTGTTTGGTGCGCTTTATGAGCTGGTGGAATCATTGGTCCGTACTTCTTCAAAAACGATGATGGCCAGAACGTTACAGTCAATGGTGGTCGGTATAAAGCCATGATTACTAACTCTTTCATTTCTGAATTGAACAACCATGATGTCCAGGAGCTGTGGTTCCAACAAGACGGCGCAACATGTCACACAGCTCGTGCCAAAATCGATTTATTGAAAGACACGTTTGGTGACCGCCTAATTTCACGTTTTGGACCTATGAATTGGCCTCCAAGATCTTATGATTTAACTCCGCTAGAGTACTTTCTGTGGGGCTATGTAAAGTCATTGGTCTATGCGGATAAGCCACAAATGTTGGAAAAAGTCATCGAAAATTGGACGTCCAGATTGGACTACATCCGAGCCAGCCGTGGCGGTCATATGCCAGAAATCATATTTAAAATGTAATGCCACAAGATTATCTTGCGGATAAATAAAATTCATGACAATCGAATAATCCAACGTTGTTTTATTGCAATTTAAAGTTCTGTAGCTCTAAAAAAAAACACCCTTTACTATAGAATTTTTAAATTTCAATTTTTATTCGTGGGTTTTCGAAATTTCATGAGATTCCTTATGAAAACGATAAATCCTGAAATCGAAGATCATAAAATTGGTCCAGCCGTTCTTCAGAAATAAATGATGTAATAAATAGTGAAAATTCACTTAAATTCCAGTTCACAGAATGCCATCCCGACAAAAGAGCCGAGCGAAGTTATTTCCTCGTTCGATCCCAACGAGAGCTCATCGAACTCTTGCGCCCCGTGCATCAAACGCGCCCCGTAATCCCGGGATCTGGAAAACCCCGCCGGGAAAGCCGCGGCAACAAAGAAAACTGCGGATAACTCAATTTCCTCGCCTCTCCTCGAACTTTCGGAGTTCCGATCGTAATTATTTGATTGTTATTGAATTTAAACTAACAGCCGAAGTGCATTACGCGAGGACCGCCGAGAAACATGGGGCTGCCGGCCGAGATAAGGAAACTCGGCGAGGAATTTTCCAAGACGCCGTCGGCGCTTATATTCGACGCCGGATTCGTTCGCGTCGATCGGCGGACGTCGATTTTAGGTATGCAAGGCGTTGGGCTGCCTAGACAACTTTAAATTGAGATCGGATTTGGGAAGGATTCGGCTTTTCGGAAGTTCGGCCAATTTGGATCTTTTGTTCTAATGCCCTTCTCAATCATTCCTCAAAGGATGGCTACAATTCGATTTTGAACAAAACGCAAGTTTGTATTATAATTTCAGAACTAATTGCAATAAAAAACAAAAGATATCACTATACCAATCTAATGAAAAAATGCATGTAGAATATTTTTGTCTCATTTTTTTAGCACCAGTAATAGAAAAGTTAAGAAAACATTTAATTCCACGCCCTTTTCCAATTTTCTCTTATAACTTGAAAATAGTTGATTTCATTAAGTTGGGGTTTTCACCATTTGAATCCTCTCAAAAATCAAATCCAAAACGCCATTCATTTTTTTCTAGCTCATAGAGATTCTAAGACCCCCTCATTAATAATAGGTGAAGAGTTAAAGAAGAAGAAGAATTAAAATCTCCAAAAATCCAGACAGCGTTTACTTGAATTTTTGGATATGAAGCTCGTAAATCTACCCAGGTTAGCAACAATGCTCCAATAATGTTCTGCCTCAGTCACCATATGAAAAATGATTGAAAAACTCAGAAAAACATAGGAAAGAGAATCGATAAAGAATTTCTACACAAGGCGCAACATCGAATGCGCTCGAACTTTGACGCATATTCAGAACCAACGCGGAATAAACTATTACAAACCCTCTCAGAAGCAATTTCCTATCTGATCAGTATTTTGGTCACCTCATTTCTCCGTAATCCTCAAAATCCTGACCCAATTCTAACGAAACCATAATGATTACAGAACGACGAGAAATAAGGCGAAGACAACTCCATTCAGCGCGGTCCTTTGCCAAAATATTCGGAGAGATTAGAAACCGCCATTCCAACTTGGCACGAAACTCTCATCCCTTCATTAAAACAACCACTCCAAATCTTGTCCCCGAAATCAACGAATTCATTACGACGACTAGATTGCGGCCCCGGAGCGAATTTATCTTCGTTTTCCGATCGGGAATTCAATTTCGGAAGGTCTCCAATTATTGTTGGTTCAAACCCTCAAAACACTATCTATAAATAAATTCAACCGACGTTTTCGCGGATAAATTATTCTTGAGTTTACTTGGCTCACGCCATACTGAGTTTTCTTCTAATATTTTGAGAATGCCGTAATACCACAGGGTTAGAGCAAACTGCGCTGTTGAGGGAAATGAAAACGCTGATAAACTAGAGAGATCAGCATAAGAAGTAAGGAACTTGATCTATTCTGAGAGTTTGGAAGCATCAAAGAGAGTTGACTTTTAGGATAACTCTCTGGAGGTTCATGACTGCAAGAAGATTCGACCCCTCCTTCATAAAGAAGCTTATGCAGCTGCCACGAGCTGAGCTTCACTTTATCGGGAAATTTCTAAAAGTAGTATTGAATTATCTGTCAGCAAATGAAATTTGCATGCTGTGAGCCCAACATAAACTATTCGCATAGAGTACCAGCCAGCCAAATAAAAGGTGTTTTTTAGAGCTATAGAACTTTAAATTGCAATAAAACAACGATGGATTTTTCGATTGACATGAATTATATTTATCCGCAAGATAATCTTATGGCATAACATTTTAAATATGGTTTCTGGTATATGACCGCCACGGCTGGCTCGGATGTAGTCCAATCTGGACGTCCAATTTTCGATGACTTTTTCCAACATTTGTGGCCGTATATCGGCAATAACACGGCGAATGTTGTCTTCCAAATGGTCAAGGGTTTGTGGCTCATCCGCATAGACCAATGACTTTACATAGCCCCACATAAAGTAGTCTAGCGGTGTTAAATCACAAGATCTTGGAGGCCAATTCACAGGTCCAAATAAACGTGAAATTAGGCAGTCACCAAACGTGTCTTTCAATAAATCGATTGTAGCACGAGCTGTGTGACATGTTGCGCCGTCTTGTTGGAACCACAGCTCCTGGACATCATGGTTGTTCAATTCAGGAATAAAAAAGTTAGTAATGATGGCTCTATACCGATCACCATTGACTGTAACGTTCTGGCCATCATCGTTTTTGAAGAAGTACGGACCAATGATTCCACCAGCCCTTAAAGCGCACCAAACAGTCAGTTTTTCGGGATGTAACGGTGTTTCGACATACACTTGAGGATTAGCTTCATTCCAAATGCGGCAGTTTTGTTTGTTGACGTAGCGATTCAACCAGAAGTGCGCTTCATCGCTAAACAAAATAAAACGGATGTAGAGCGCGATACGTATTCCGCACAGAATCATTATTTTCGAAATAAAATTGCACTATTTGTAAGCGTTGTTTAGGCGTGAGTCTATTCATGATGAATTGCCAAACCAAACTGAGACGAAACCACTTGACAGCTGTTAAATCGGTCACCATCTTGAACAGTAATGCCAACTTAAAGTTATATACCTCGAAAAAAAAACACCCTTTATAATCTATCAATACCATTCTTCGTGTGACCTTTTGGGTCAACAGCTTATTCAGAACCATCGAAAATGCAAACACAAAATCGAAAAAAAAAATGTGGAAAACTATGCACATTTGGAAACCACATATATACCTATATAGAGTTTCGCGGTATTCAAGGGCTCAATTTTTCCAAAGCTCCCAGCTTCACGTCAGTGCCTTCCGCTGTTTTTTCTCGAATGTCATCTGAACAAGTAGATAATCAGACTCGAACATCACAATAGCGAGAAGAATCCATCTCGACAACACAGCTTCATTCATCACGATTTTCTCCACGAATCGCAACCTTCCCCTGAACGATATTAAAACAAGTTTTTGTCTTCTTCCACTAGAATACGCCCGGCTCGACCCCTCCGCCCCTCCTTCTCTCCAATTTCTCCCGATTGTTCCCGTCCCGAGTGTTTTCCATCAAGACGGCTGTATTTTTAATGGACCCGATTCGAAAAAACGGAAAACGATCGTCGAGCAGAACGTCGATAAGTCCCGTGAAATACGAAAAATAATTCGACTGCCGGAACTGTACCGTGAAACGGCGCATCGAAAATAAATGCGCCCCGCGTATTTTTATTTCGCGACGTTTTTCTTTCTTCCGCGAGCAGGCGATATCGCCATTGTAATATTCGCGACGGCACATAAAAGAATGCGCATTTAGGAAACTGGATCGAATGAATAAGTGATGGAGATCGTTTCGTATCAGATTTCCCTGGGAGAATATTGAGAATTTTACGCGGTGTTTTATTGGCGATCCTATCTCTGCACGATCGCGCGATTTATAGCCTTTAAAATTCGGAGATCGGATAACCAAGTTTTGCATAATAGGAACTGTCAAATGGAGCTTGTCAGCAATGATTGGAATAAGCCTTATAACGGGTTTTCCGATAGGAATGTTTGTATCGGCAACGCTGTGTATTTTTTTGACATTTCTCATGTCATAAGCGTCCAGTAGGTTATGACATTTGAGCTTGAAATGATGCACGCTTCAAAAACCTTGAGAAATTGGTTGCATTGTATCCAATTTATTTATAAAGCCTTTAAAAAGACGAAAAAATTGTCGAATCAATAAAATACCAGTGTTTGAATTTTTTCTATCAAATCATATAAAGAAACACGAAGCTAAGGATCTTTAAATTCAGAAAAGAATAGTATGTATTACTCAATTGAATCAATTCACCCTCAGAGTAATAAACATATATAGAGGGAGCATATGTCATTTTCAGTAAGCAAATTTTGTCCCCAACATGAACTATCAAATTTGACAAGAAGCGCGCCGAAATGAAAACATATCAGTGATACAATATTTCACTCAATTTGCGAGTTTTTCACAAAGAACGCATTTCTTATGTCCCATAGTGAATCAACGTTTCATATTAACTCAAAGTATATTGGAATAAATACTTTAATATATCAGAAATTCAGAAAACAAACTACAAGCGCGCCAAAGGACGTGAAACAACCGATGACGCTAGGAGAGCAAAAGTTGCCAAACCTTGGATTTCAGCAGGTAGATACAGAAAATAATAAATATTCTGCTCATTATAAATTCGACAATTAGGAAAATATCGGATTCCAAATATTCAAATTTGCAAATTCAATCGAGAATCACTCAAATAAATATATTTTATTCAATATAATATAAATTCATAAAATTGTAGATTCGAAAATATATCACAATCCGACAACGTAATCTAACCATGTTGGAGACATGTAAAAATTGCGTATACTTCCTCTATCTATGTTAATTATTCTATGAATTCACCTAACATTGAGTGAAAGCTTTTGAACCTTTCCTAGATTTTCGTTCTTATACCTGTGAAATCAATCAGAAGATACAGGAATTTGCTCAGGTGTTTATAATCTGCACGTCTGTGATAATTAGACGGTTCGTGTACAACATCTGTATTCAAACAACAAGAAGTTGTAATTGGTAAACGGGTCAGAATGACCTCTGTTGTGGTTTGGGCCCAGGGCAGGTCAGATAGATTAATTGGGCCAATCAAGTGATTTAGGATATCTAGAAGCGGCGACAGACGTTGAATACAGGCTCCAATCGAAGATTTAATTCACGATCCTGACAATGTGCTACTGTCCGATAAGATAAGCCCTTCCTGAATCAATCTTTGTTAAAGGGCGGAGAACAAGATTTGGATTCCATTAAAATGATTCGTTATGAGTATAATGGTAGTGGTTTCATAAAACGTGATGATTTGCTCGATAGAATCATGTCTGTGTTCAATTTCAGTTCATTTTTGACACTTTCATAGATTTCAAACTACAATCAGTGAGTTGATTGAACAATCAAAGATTTATGAAACTCATCGTAAATCTTATGATCTTACAGCTTCTTCGAATGAACCTCATTTGAAACGATTCATTTGACTGATAAGGAAAAATGAAGCTTTAATTTCGAGTCGTCTGCGAAGAGTTTTTACTAGATAGTTTTGACATATTTATATCTGGGAATTGAGTTGTAGAAAGTATAATGTTGGTGTGTTGGTGAACTGAAGGCAACCTACATTTTTCCAACATGTAGGTATTGGGGATCGCACATCCTACTGTTTTGGATGTTTCTTCCCTGGATCACTGATGGAATGATCAGTATGGCAATTCAGTAGTACCACAGTGTCATACATAGGTGTTCCTAATTTAAAGGTACAAAGGATTAAGAGAGATTCCTTCGATAATTAAAAAAAAGTCCTACCATACGGGCCTTCAAACGCTTTGTTTTACAGATACAGGGTGTTTCTTGCATGTCATGTGTTGTTTCACGTCATGATTATACCAGGTTATTGTTTCTTCATTTATCTTCGCTACAGATTTAGTGAATTAGTAACAAAACTTGAAATTAGTATATTTATTTCAGCTTACTAACTGGATTTTTATTATAATTTGGATTATCATGAGATTATCTACAGAAAACCGAAAAGAGTAGTACAAGACCAAAGTTTTCTAAACTATAGGGTGTTTTTTTTTTCGAGGTATATAACTTTAAGTTGGCATTACTGTTCAAGATGGCTACCGATTTAACAGCTGTCAAGTGATTTATTCTCAGTTTGGTTTGGCAATTCATCATGAATAGACTCACGCCTGAACAACGCTTGCAAATAGTGCAATTTTATTTCGCACAACGTCCATTAGCGATGAACCGCACTTCTGGTTGAATGGCAACATCAACAAACAAAATTGCCGCATTTGGAGTGAAGCTAATCCTCAAGTGTATGTCGAAACACCATAACATCCAGAAAAACTGACTGTTTGGTGCGCTTTATGGGCTGGTGGAATCATTGGTCCGTACTTCTTCAAAAACGATTATGGCCAGAACGTTACAGTCAATGGTGATCGGTATAGAACCATGATTACTAATTTTTTCATTCCTGAATTGAATAACCATGATGTCCAGGAGCTGTGGTTCCAACAAGACGGCGCAACATGTAACACAGCTCGTGCCACAATCGATTTATTGAATGACACGTTTGGTGACCGCCTAATTTCACGTTTTGGACCTGTGAATTGGCCTCCAAGATCTTGTGATTTAACACCGCTAGACTACTTTCTGTGGGGCTATGTGAAGTCATTGGTCTATGCGGATAAGCCACAAACCCTAGACCATTTGGAAGACAACATTCGCCGTGTTATTGCCGATATACGGCCACAAATGTTGGAAAAAGTAATCGAAAATTGGACGTCCGTTGTTTTATTGCAATTTGAAGTTCTATAGCTCTGAAAAAAAACACCCTTTACCTGTGGTCGACCAAAAAAAAAAGGTCCGGAGGAAATAAGTAGACACTACTCCAGAAAAAATTTCACCCTGTAGATTTACATTCAAAATTAGTATATCACATGTTGAAATCATCAAATTGGATTATATATGCCAAATTTGAGTTAAAAATCTTGTGCAGCGAAGGTGCTATGAGAAAAACAAAAAAATCAATCTTCAACAACCAGCATGTCGAGAACTAATCGTTTTTATGATTTTTTTTTCTTGAAATTATTCAAGAAACCTGTCATTTTCGCCTGTACCTCCAATTTAAGAACACCCTGCATCAGTTTTCCTCCAATTCCAATCGACGTAATTTATTCCAGCCAATCCATCGGTTTACGACGATCCCATAACTCAAAATAAAATTCCTCCGAATATCACTCGAAATTCCCATTTCAATCATTCCCAAGAATACCGATAGAACGATTACTTCGGATCCTACTCTCTCGACAGAAATGAATCTCGGGAGATTTAGGTCCATAATTTTCCTCGAGAATATGATCCGGTAATTGGTGTTCCAGACGGAATGGCAGGAATAAATCGTGCAATCGGGAACTCGAAGTCCTGGAAATGAGGTGTGTAACGCTCAGAGATATCCACTCCAGCCGATCGGATTTGGAGTTGGAGCGTGCTCGTTTATCGTTGTACGGGGTGTCCCAAATTCGATGCTTATTGAAAGCATCTCAAGAACTAAGACGCTTCAAGCACCTCCGATCTCTTTTTTTGGAATAATAAGATATAAGAAATCAGATCGTAGATATCTTGATTCGTCATAAAGTTACAGGGCGTTTCTGGAAAATTACTAAATAAAATAAAACGAAGTAATTTCCACTATGTTATTTAATTGTTAGCAACAATTGTTTCGCCACACTGTGGCTTCATCAGGCTACATTTCTGAACTGATAAGAGTACAAAGGTTTTCGGAATCTTATATAGGAACAAAATTGGCACAAAAATATTTTTGTGCCAATTTTGTTCCTATATAAGATTCCGAAAACCTTTGTACTCTTATCAGTTCAGAAATGTAGCCTGATGAAGCCACAGTGTGGCGAAACAATTGTTGCTAACAATTAAATAACATAGTGGAAATTACTTCGTTTTATTTTATTTATAATGAATTTCCGCCAAGTAAGGACCGAATCCATTAAATAAAAAAAAATGGAAAATTACTGTTTCAAATATTTCGTTGCAACTTTTTTCATAAGTATTTATGGTTCAAATATTACTCATAACAGATCATGCAAATCGATTATAGTTTTAGAGATATACAGGATAGTTGGTGTTTTTTGAATGAGGGTTGATAACAGTTATATAAAGACACAAAATAAATTGAATAAATCAAAATTGAATTGTCCCATTCAAAAAATTGAATCAGTCGTACGGCTCCCAATTTCCTTGTTTCTGAATCATTTCCATGACTTTCAGGCGTTTTGAAATGGCTTTTTGCGTCACTCCCAATGATCCTGCCAATTCTTGTTTCGTTTGACACGAGTCATGATCAAGTAATGCCTCCAATTCTGCATCTTCGAAAACCTTCTCTCTTCCATCGCCATTCTGGTCTTCGACGTGAAAATCACCGTTCTTGAAGCGTTCAAACCACGCTCGGCACGTTCTTTCACTAATAACGGCCTCGCCATAGGTATTTGAGAGCATTCGATGAGCCTCAGCCGCAGATTTCGTCATATTAAAACCGAGAATTTGGCTCGTAAGCTGACGTTTGATCAAGAATAACTTGACTTGTTGTAGACACAAATCGACAAATATTTCGATGGCGTTATTGTATGTCATATACGATTTATTTATTCCGACTACCACTTACCGCTACAGCCATCCATTGCAAAACGGGAAACCAAAGTTGTACACCTAATATCATTTCGAAAAGAGTATTTCAGTTCTCGAGATGCTTTCAGTGAGCATCGATTTTGGGACACCCTGTACAGACTTCCGATTTCCGGCCTCTCGAGTCGGACTCTCCGAAAATATTCGATCCCAAAATAGAAATGCCACTGAGTGACGGCTAGTTAGTGAACTCGTTGTTCTTTTGTGCCGGGCCTGAAAATTTCTAATTATATGGAAGAGGACTACCTACATAAAGAAAGCGGTGTTTGTTGCCTTGGAGATGCGTATCTTTTCCCCGAAACTAATAGGAAAAAAAGCATTATTTATACTTCGGTTAGAAATACGAAATCAAGGTCGTATAAACTATTTTTTTTTTTTTTTTTTGAGTACCATGACGTTGTTTATGAAGGATCCTCAGATTTTAATCATTTTGAAGATAGATCTATGAAGATTTCAAGAGAGTTGGGGGAGTTGATCAAGGAAACAGACTTTTGCTCATCCGATTTGGTTAAATTAAACACAATTTTAGGTACTAGAAGAACATGCAGACGTTGTCAATTGTCATAATTTCCTATTGTGAGTTTAGGAATTTTTTATAGTTCTTCTGGTATTATAAACTCAGGAAAAATCCAGAAGATCAAAGATCGTTGTGAAAATTCTAGAAGGACTATTTGTGGTTTCACGAATTGCAGAATTTGTAAAAGATGTTAGAGATGAACTGACAAAATATCTCATTAAGAGAAACGATAAAAATAATTTCAATTAAACCCCCAACGAAGGAATTTATTATAGGTGTATTATAATGATCTTGAGACGAAATGCAAATCAAACAAATCGTTCTAGATCTTGACCTAATAGCTAGCTTTTTTCATCCAGCCTAAAGCGAGCATACACGACGATACCTATCCCCTCGATCGCACACATTAGCCTTTAAATCTGTTATAGTTTCCATCCCTTATCTATCGCAGCAATCCTACCCATTAGAACCGAGCATATCGCCCAAACCAGGTGCGCCAGTCCCGCAACTAACCTTATACCGTCCCATTTCCCACAGGAGGCAGCATTTCCCATCGACGGATCGGTTTTCGGGGACGACCCTGAACTTTCCCTCAACCGACGCCCACCGATCGTTTTATCGAACATCTTGTCATTCAACCTCGTCGAGTGTAATCAAATAATGAGGCGTTACATTGACGAGCTCGCTCAGTTTGCGTCGGACTATATCGTGAATGCGAACGGAAGTAGGATGGCGTTTCCGACGTCCCCGTACGTCGCGACGCCTCCGTAATTGGGGAAAATCGACGGTTCTGGGTCGAGAAACCCAGGTTTTCGTTCATGGGGACTAGGTTACTCTTCACTAGAAAAATCCTGTATATAACCGGTGTTTTTTTCGAGGTATATAACTTTAAGTTGGCATTACTCTTCAAGATAGCGACCGATTTAACAGCTTTCAAGTGATTTATTCTCAGTTTGGTTCGGCAATTCATCATGAATAGACTCACGCCTGAACAACGCTTGCAAATAGTGCAGTTTTATTTCGAAAATAATGGTTCTGTGCGGAATACCTATCGCGCACTACGTCCATTTTATTTTGTTTAGCGATGAAGCGCATTTCTGGTTGAATGGCTACGTCAACAAACGAAACTGCCGCATTTGGAGTGAAGCTAATCCTCAAGTGTATGTCGAGACACCGTTACATCCAGAAAAACTGACTGTTTGGTGCGCTTTATGGGCTGGTGGAGTCATTGGTCCGTACTTCTTCAAAAACGATGATGGCCAGAACGTTACAGTCAATGGTGATCGGTATAGAGCCATGATTACTAATTGTTTCATTCCTGAATTGAACAACCATGATGTCCAGGAGCTGTGGTTCCAACAAGACGGCGCAACATGTCACACAGCTCGTGCCACAATCGATTTATTGAAAGACGCGTTTGGTGACTGCCTAATTTCACGTTTTGGACCTGTGAATTGGCCTCCAAGATCTTGTGATTTAACACCGCTAGTCTACTTTCTGTTGAGCTATGTGAAGTCATTGGTCTATGCGGATAAGCCACAAACCCTTGACCATTTGAAAGACAACATTCGCCGTGTTATTGCCGATATATGGCCACAAATGTTGGAAAAAAGTCATCGAAAATTGGACGTCCAGATTGGACTACATCCGAGCCAGCCGTGGCGGTCATATGCCAGAAATCATATTTAAAATGTAATGCCACAAGATAATCTTGCGGATATATAAAATTCATGTCAATCGAATAATCCATCGTTGTTTTATTGCAATTTAAAGTTCTATAGCTCAAAAAAAAACACCCTTTATTTATTCTCTTTGGTAGTTCTGATCCTCCTCTTAATTTAGTATATTGTTGATTACCATATCAGAAGAAATAATATGTGTACCTCGTAGAAAGGAACATTCCCGAACTCCAACGTTTGTTGGCCAACAATTAACATTGTCGTCCGGGAAAATATTGCTTATACTTCTAGATACAAAACGTACTATAAATCAAAGATTTGGATGTCGTTCAACTATCATCCGAATGGGAATTGCTACTCTTTCCAATTCACCAACAGCCGACGAAACAATTTATAAAATAATCGAGAAATTCCCTGACGCAACGGAAGAAACTGACTTATTACGCGAGATACACAAACCGCTATATACTTCAGTCGAAAACTTTTAGCGTTTCCACATGTTAATCTCGAGAGCGGCACATTAAACGAGAATAAATAGACGGGCGTCGTAAATAAACCGTTCGGCCCATAGATAATAGAGGCGTCCATCAACTCCGCCACTTCGATCGGCCGTTTCTATGGATTTTCGATCGCGTCAGTCGCGTACGACCGAATACGCGATTATGCAAGGCACTCGGGACCGGGATAATAGCGCCGTATACCTATCCGCGTTATGAGGTCGTAAAATTCGAAATGTTTAAAGGAAGGTAAACACGCGGACGGAGTACTATTGAACACAAACTCGCCTATTTGTGCCGATGCGGGGAGAGGTTAGGCCGATCGCCTGGCTGAAATTCCCGGCAACGGGCCAAAGCAGGATGACTAAGCCAAGGGATCGCGCGAGGAGAAACCGGTTTAGGAGGAATTTTCGATCACGGTTCGGTTTGGGTGATTATTTCCGATGATTTATATTTGCGGTGATTTCGACTACAGGAATTAGATGAGCAATAGTATACTACGTGGTGATAGAAGAAAACGCCTATAAACTCTAAAAAAAATGGAACATCAATTATTTTTATGTTCTGGCTCCCACGAAAGGAGATACCCGGTAATTTTCATAGAACATCGTGAGAACCAACGGGAAAGAAGGTAGGAATTGGTGTTCTTTTTGAATTTCTGAAGGTTATATGCCTCAGGGAACACCTCCCTAGGCAATGTGTTCCAGAACTTCGCTGTTCGTTGAATAAACGAGTCCTTGAAAAGAGATGTTCTGCAGGTCTCCAATGTGACCACAAAGGTGTGAGAAGACTGAGCTTGACGGATCAACCTCGAAGAGACCGCCAAGGGAGGAACGATTGTTGGTATTTCAGAAGAGCATCGCCCACGAAAATATCTATAAAATAGAGACAGATCGCTAAATTTCCACGATGTTCCAGAGTAGTGAGCGAGTTAGTAAGGGAGTCATCACCGACGAGACGAATTGCCTTTTTTTGGACAGAATCCAACAGTTTCAAAACATGTTTAGGTGCCGCACTTCAATTATGGAAACAGTATTCCAGGACAGGTAGGATCTAGGCCTTATAAATAATAAGCATCTGACTGGAAGTGAAAAAGTTCCTGGCACGAAACAGAAAACCAATTTTTTGGGATGCACTCTTAGCAATTGATCTCAATTGTAAGCAAGCTCTAGACTTGAAGCATTTGGTAGGGTTGAAAAAATGCAGAGGAGGCATATTCCTTGACCTAAGAAAAGCCAAAAGACTGCTCCTAAAAATAAAATCAAATTAATTTAAAATATTCTGTCTATCTGCTTTGGTTGCTGAGAAACTTCTTCATGAACCATACTCTGCCGGTTCAACAACGAACAGGTATTTCACAAGGTTCGAGGCTCTCTAAGGTGCTGATTTTGGATGACACTGCTCTCATTTGCCGAAAATTTATAAAGGGAATCATAAATATTTATGCTTTCCAGGGTAGAAAAATTGTAAAATAATTTGATGTAGAATCAAGGAACACCATATGTACACATTACAATGAAATGCATCAGTAGAGGCAAGCTCTTCAGGAAATTAACTGATAAAAACTCTGGAATTAAAAAAACCAGTGACACACACGGGCCTAGCCAGAGAGGACGACAATCGGAACTCAACACCCATGGTGGGTGTTTCCTCATCTACGTCATCAGAGACGTCACGGCTTATATTGTGGGGGCACTACTACCACTACTACTCGACTAGTGAAATTAGGCTTCGCTTCATTTCACCAATTCATTTCCTTCGTGTGCAAAGATTCATTTTCCTACGTTGTTGTTCCTTACACTATTAGATCCGAGTAAACTACCTCGTATAAATTTCCGCGCCGGAAAATTTCTCATAACGACCTAACGTTCCTCCGGTGTAGTGTGGAAAACACGCTCGCCCGATTGTGTTTTCCCAACGACGAAGAAAACGAAAACGACAACGTACAAATGGTCCCGTCCTCATAAGAGGGTCGTGAAATTTTCATTTCCACCGTCCCCGTCGTCGTCGTGAGGGGGCGCTGAACGGAAAATGAATAAATCATAGGGAGGCCAGGAGAGGGGGTGATGGGGGCGGAAACGAATGGGGCTCTTTTTCTAGATCCGGCAAAGCGCTCTCGTCCCGTGATGACCCCCATATATATCCCGCTTAATTTCCAATCCCGGGGAAATATCACTGACGATCTTCGTTCCTACCTGGGAGGATCGATATGAAGTATATAATTCGTTTTGTGCGATGAGTTTGTGGTTTGGAGGTGCGGGGAGGGTTGGAGATTTGTGTGGACGTTGGGGGAATGGCGTATTGTATGGGGGTTTTCAATGGGACTTACGAAATCGGCTCAGGCTGGCCTGTCGAGCATCTGCTATAAACATGATTGGTTTGTATTCGTGCCAGATGACAAAGCTAGTAGCTGAGTATCACCAAAAAAAGATTTTCGAGAGGAAGCGTCATTTCGTCGATGTCTTCGCCGAGTAATTGATTTAAATATCACAATTATGGTGTCATTGTGTTTTTAATATATCCTTTTTTGTCAAGAAATACAATTCCAACTGACGAATCATTGAAGCCAACCAGAAGAAATAGTAAAACTTTGCTTCCGGTGTTTTTTCCCGTAATTCGGTGCTTTATCGTAGAAAACTGGTTATAAATTTATGACTCAAAGTATTGTACTTCACTGGCCACTGCTTTCTCCCATCTTTCGGGCAGCGTACGAATCCCGCGTTGAAAAAACTGCACATCTTTTGAAACGATACATGATATGCTCAATTCAATCATCTTAAAAGTACAATAGATATCTTATCTATTGTACTTTTAAGAAAATTGAATTGTGGATTGTATGGCCAGGAAGTTTTATTAAAAGGCGACCATGTAAATGACCGAAAGCTAGGCCAAATTTAATAAAGAGCTTAATAAGATCTTTGAGTGACTTTATATCTAACACATTATTCCTTTGATCTTGTTACAAAGTCGATAATTATTTTTTTGCAATTCTTTATTTTATTTCATTTCGGATGATTCTGATAAATCTCTATGACATCCGTCTGATAAATACCGAGATGATACTTTTTGACAAATTGAGAAAATCCACCACCAGATGGAACGTCTTCCGGTTATTGGAAAGGCCCCGATCGAATCGCAATTAGAGCCGGAACCCCGGGCGCGCGCGGCGCACGAACGGCTGCCATTTGGCGATGACATTGGGCGATCGTGAGACACGCGAAGGAATCCGTCAATGTTGCATAGGCCTACCAGGGGTCATCCGGAAGGGTACGAAGGAGGCGAAGAGAGACCCGGATCACGAGATAGACCGGATCCGAACGCTATCGATCCCGATTTTCCGGTGGGAAATAGGTCGCGACGTCCCTTAGGGCCGGCCGTCGACGTCGAACCTATAGAACTGGAGCGTCGAGACGACGAAAACCGCGTATTTACATCTTTTTAGACCCGTACTGGAGAAGATCGGTTTCAAGCAATATGAGGACATAGTATATAGAATCTTCATGGATTGTTTGAGAAGTACGGAATATACAGGATGTTTCATAAACATTGTGAACACATTCAAGATATTGTTCTCTGAGTTATTTGGGTTCGAGAAGATCCTATCACCGTATTCTCCAGACGTTGCTCCCTCGGACTATCACTTGTCTCGATCAATGGCACGCGTCCTGGCTGACCAGCACTTCCGGTCTTATGAAGAAGTGAAAAATTGGGTCGATTCGTGGATCGCTTCAAAAGATGACAAGTTTTTTCCTCGCAGGATTCGTGCGCTACCCGAAAGATGAGAGAAAGTAGTGGTCAGCGATGGACAATACTTTGAATCATAAATGTATGTATAACCAGATTTTCAAAATGAAGCCTCGAATTTCAGAAGAAAACCGCGGAAGTAAAGTTGTAGACCTATATGTATTATTATTAATAATAATGATAAATTATGTTTTCGATAAAAAATATAATAGAAGTTGGATTCAATCCAAAAGTTTCTAATTCCTTTCGATTAATGTTTAACCACGTAGAATGAAGCCCAAGAAAGTTTATAACTCCATCGAAAGAAATACCCCTTGAATGTCGAACCTAGCGTATTTCAAACGCGAAAATCCAATTTCTCCAGCAATCGCAGCTTTATGTACGGTCGTATTCACATCATTTCACACAAAAATCAATTTGAAAAAGTTCAAAAGACTCACCTTGGCAAAATCGATCTTGAGAGTGCAGCATCCTGAGTATATGTCGGCTCCGTTCAGCGCTTCTTTGGCCCTAACTGCTGATTCTATATTATCGAATGTAATGGATGTTAAGGAAGAATTGCATTTCTTTTATTTTCGTAAATAATTTTTTGACAGAATAGGGGAGAAATATCAATTCATTTTTAATATATTTAAATCTCTGCTGTGAAAAGATCTTTCAATTAACAATCAATGAAATCAAAGTATTCAAGAAAAACTAATAATTAAATTTTTGAATAAGAATAAATTAGTATTTTTTTTTCTATGATGACAAAACTATACTAAACATGATTGATGTACTTGATGATGAACCTGAATTAGATTCGTAAAAGCGATAAAAAGCAACTTCAATCGAACTCATCGTCAAGTAGACCAAACAAAAATAAATTTCCTCCATTCATCGACTTGACATTCAAAAAAACAACAATCCGGTCTACTGAAAATCAGAATAGGCCTCGACATCTGACGTATTTCGTGGTATGCTGATCATATTCTATTTTGGTCCACTACAGGAAAATCCTCTTGAAATTTCTCGGATTTTTTCTAGGTCAACGATCTGGCTATATTGGTACATCTCGATTTTGAATAAATGTACTAAGCGAATGATTAGAAATTACTCATAAATGAAACTTAAGTTTTTTCCAATGAATGGTTTCATTTTGAAAATGCCGCTATCTACGTAGCTCCCACTTTTGAAGCTGTCATCTTTTGACTTTTCACAAGTAAAACTATGCTTCAGAGTAATAAACATAGATAGAGGGAGCATATGTCATTTTCGGTAAGAAAATTTTGTCCCCAACATAAAATATCAAATTTGACATGAAGCGCGCGGAAAAACTTATCAGTGATACGATATTTCAATCAATTCGCGAGTTTCTCCACAAAGAACGCACTTCGTATGTCCAATAGTGAATCAACGTTTTATATTAACTCAAAATACACTGCGCAAAAAAATTAACGCTCATTATGGAAATCTCAAATTTATTCTACAACTGAAGGTGTTCTCAATGATAATTATTTTTATCAGAATTATGCATGCATATGTTATCCACTTTCAACGTTTTTCTTCAATATAGATGTTTTTTCCCAGCAGGAATAAAAAAAGATGAGATTATCACATTTTGAATGTATTGGCTCCATTCTGAAATCAGTTGTTCTCGATCAATTCTAGTGATAAATAGTTTTTCTTTCGTTTGATTTATTACACTCGATCGCTATGCAACGCGAAACACGCAATTTGACCCAAGAGGAATGTGCCCAAGCGGTAGTTTTGCGAGAAGAAGGGTGGACATACACAAGAATGGCAGAAAGGTTTGGAGTTTCCCATACAAGTGTGTCCAGAATGTTGCAGCGATTCAGGGAGACAGGTATGAATGTCCGAAGACCAGGACAGGGTAGACCACGGGTAACGACTGCCATTCAAGAACGTTACTTGAGAGTTTCTTCGTTAAGACAACGGTTTGCAACATAAAAAATAAGTTATAAAGTCAATGTAGAGTTAACTTTCATTAAAATTTAGATTTTCAAAATGTGCGTTAATTTTTTTGCGCAGTGTATATTGAATTCAATACCTAAATATATCAGAAATTCAGAGAACAAAATGAAACAACTTATGAGAAAACTTTTTTGATTCCACATATATTAAGATGACTGGGACTAAACAAAAAATATTAATTGACTTAATCAAATTCGAAGTGAAAGAATAATAGCAAATATGAAACAATGCAACAGTTGAACATGAAATAATCGTAGAGAGAATCCGCAAACTAGCCATAGCAACTTTGATGTGCACATCAATAATTAGGAGTGCAGGCAATCTCGCCCACTAACTCAATAATTTGCATGATGTGAATCATTCATCTGTTAATACAATTCACGGATGCAACATTTTTACGATCTGCATCGATATTAGTTAACTTATCTCAGGCTTGCATGAATTACCCATTGACGTAATTTGATTCAACGGTCAGTAATTTTCAATTTCCTATTCTGAACTTTGTGATTTGAAACAACTAAGGATGATACACAGACAAAACCTCAACGAAGTTTGTAGTTTATTTTCTTTTGAATCCTGCATCCAATTTTAGCATCTATTGTTTTTCTAATGTAGCTTGATTCCTCAGGAACATAACTGTTCAGATACCGTCCTCATTTACTTCCTTTTCTGTTATATACAGGGGTGTTCATAAAAATGAAAAATTAGGTTTTATTCAGAACACCCTGTGAAGGGAATCGTTGACAGACGAGAATTTTTACGAGCACTTATATGTTACCTCATCTCTTCTAAACATTTACTCTTTTAAGAAAATGCGATATCCGATATAGAGAGAAATTACAGCATTGTAACTGTTTCTGAAAAATATTGTCCATAGTATTGAAGGATGGTAATGTGATTTCTCTCGAAATTTAGATGTCGCAATGAATAAAAATGATAAAGGTTCAGAAGAGATGAGCCAATATCTGAGTATTCGTGAATATTTTCATCTACCAACGAATTCCTCCACAGGTGTTCTGAATAAAACCTTACTTTTCATTTTCTTTGTTCATCCCTATATATAACAAAACGAGAATTAAATGAGGACGGCATCTGAACAGATACAATTGCGATGAATCAAGCTACAATTCAAAAAAATCATTGCTAAAATCGATCAAAGAGTTCAAGAGAAAATGAACTACAAACATGGTTGAGGTTTTATCTGTTCCCCTAATTTTCACAGTACGTATACAGGATGTAAGGTAAACATGCGGCAAAAATCGACCTTACACCTTGTATAAACTAAAAATTCAATTTATTGTGAAAATGCCGCGATAAAAATTAAACAACAATAATTCCGGTAAAAAATAAAACAACAAAGAATAATTAAACTTACACCTTCCAGAACGCGAATATTAGGGTAACGTAAAACAGCGGTTAATCAATATTACCTCGGCAGTAGAGCAGAGCAATAAACCTCAATTCAAAAATGAATTTTTCATCGACCAGAACGTCGATTGTAAAAGTTAATTGTTACGAGTCTTCATCAGTAGATAATACGTTTTCCAGTTGAATGGTGGGACATCAAACGTTGATGGGGTACTTAAAGCGGTAACTACCTCTAAAATCCTTATGAATTGACATTAGGCGATTACACGCTTTAGAAGGCAAAAAGGGCAATAAAATCATGCGAAACTATTGTTTAAAAAGGATATTCGACCATCGCTTGGACGCCGTTCTTCTTGAAGATCACGATCCTTAATACCTGTCCACTGGATTGACATATTGTGTGTAGAACGTCCTGAAACAAAAAGGACATGCTGTAATTCTCAGGTTTTTTGTGATTCAATTCTATTAATTCATCAAAAACTCTTCGCGATACTTATAATTAATTTGTTAACCTTTGTCCAACTTTTCTCGCGAGTGTGGAAGTTTGTGGCACGAGCCTGAAAGGCGAGTGCCGCAAACCCACGAGGGAGAAACGGACTTTCTCCACATGTTGCACACTATACTTTTCCTACAACTGCACAAATTTCAATAATTCAAGTAATGGACTTGATTAAAATCAAAATGGCCTTCGTTGACAGTATGTGCTAATTTATTGCGTTTCCATAGAAACGACTTAAAAGCCCAATTTCATTGGTCCTCCAAGCGAGGAGTAGGCAAAGTGCCGTGAGAAATAATATTTCCCACAGTATGAGCAATGCATAGTTTTTAAATTGAGTCAGCTGTGAAGAATACATAGCAGTTGCAGGAAAAGTCCTTTTTTCGCGTGTGTTTGCGGCACTCGCCTTTCAGAATCGTGCCACAAATTTCCACACTCGCGAGAAAAGTTGGACACTCCCCACTTATACTATTTCATTTTCATTTACCTAAACATTATGATTATTATATTATTGGGCAGAAGCTCAGTAGGTCGACCGAACGAATGAAATAGCCAAAATCCAGAAAGAATTAAAAATAAAAAACTTTCAGGCCTGCCATAGCACCTGGAATTTTTCATCACTTCTAAAAAGATGAAAATTCCATAGCAGATGAGTAATCCAAAGACGACAAAACCCACAAAGGTATTCGGAGCTAACGAAAACCTCATCGCATATAATCCCATTGTGATTCCAGTAATAATAAAACCGCACACTTTATCCGAAATACGACGTATTCTCTTTCCGAACGATAAAACACGTTCAGTTTATTATTGGAAAGTGTTTGTTTTTCGATCGCGAACGCAATTATGTCTCGTCTTAGTCGATATAGTCGTTCGTCTCTCCCGCGCGGTGTACAAACGCAGCAACGATAATATTGCTGTTTGGACAGATGTAGGTTTTAACGAGAAAACGTGCATTCTCAGCTCATCAATCCCGGCTCCTCTAATTGGAGACGTTTACGATCACCAGTAAAAGTCGTACGGTGTGTCTAACGAACGAGAAATAAACATCAATCGGTAGTGAATTAAAACTTTATTGAAACATCATTACGCTGCTTGTTTTGTTGGTTCAAGTTAATAGAGAGTTTTTTTCAGAATTGGCATCGTTTTTTCTTTCGAGGCTTACGCAAATTTTATCTGGCTTGGAAGATACTGAGCTTCTGAAAGGTGTTTTTTTAGGGCTATCGAACTTAAAATTGCAATAAAACAACTATGGATTATTCGATTGACATGAATTTTATTTATCCGCAAGATGATCTTGAGGCATTACATTTCAAATATGATTTCTGGCATATGACCGCCACGGCTGGCTCGGATGTAGTCCAATCTGGACGTCCAATTTTCGATACTTTTTCCAACATTTGTGGCCGTATATCGGCAATAACACGGCGAATGTTGTCTTCCCAATGGTCAAGGGTTTGTGGCTTATCCGCATAGACCAATGACTTTACATAGCCCCACAGAAAGTAGTCTAGCGGTGTTAAATCACAAGATCTTGGAGGCCAATTCACAGGTCCAAAACGTGAAATTAGGCGGTCACCTAAGGTGTCTTTCAATAAATCGATGTTGGCATGAGGATTAGCTCCACTCCAAATGCGGCAGTTTTGTTTGTTGACGTAGCCATTCAACCAGAAGTGCGCTTCATCGCTAAACAAAATAAAATGGACGTAGTGCGCGATTCGTATTCCGCACAGAACCATTATTTTCGAAATAAAATTGCACTATTTTCAAGCGTTGTTCAGGCGTGAGTCTATTCATGATGAATTGCCAAACCAAACTGAGAATAAATCACTTGACAGCTGTTAAATCGGTGCCATCTTGAACAGTAATGCCAACTTAAAGTTATATACCTCCAAAAGACACCCGTTACTTTTTGTGAGATTCTCATTTTCTCGGAAGAATGAAGGGAGATTAGCCTCTAGGAGATGATGATAATGAATGAATATTAAGCCAGCAGGAGAATGAAAATGCTAAATAACTAGTAAAACTATGCTTTGCTGTGTCAGGAGAGAATGTAATGACTAAATATGATGGAGATCTTTTCTCTTTCAAGCCGAATTTCCTCAGAAACTTAAATCTCGCAGGTCAAGCTATAAAGAGAACAGTAAGAGATCTTTTGAAATTGTAACAGGACAAAAATGTTAATTTTCGGGATATCAAGTAATTACATAAATATATTCTTCTTTCAGTGCCTCTTCTACTGAAGATCGGCGAGAACCATGACAATTCCTCTGAATATTCATCCCTATCCAGTCTCTTATATTTTATACTCTACATCCAAAAGTGTTGTCTGTTTTCTGGTAAATGCGAAATTCGGCTCATTGAGGATGGTTTAACGCATTAATTGCGTTCGATAACGACCGCATGTGATTGTTTCAGTCGGTTTTAACAATTCATAATACACTACGCCGAGCTGGTCCAACCAAATACTGAGCATGACCTTGGAACCGAGAATGTTCGGCCGGGATATCCCCATGATTTTCTGGGCTCGGGATGAACCCATTTTTCGTATCGAGTCACAATGCGATGCAGAAACCCCATTCGTCTTTGTCTTGCAGCGGTTCAGTATCTCTCAGCTTCAACCCGTACGGCACCCAATTTTCTTGTTTCTGCATCTTTCCCATGACTTTCAGGCGTTTTGAAATGCCTTGTTGCGTCACTCCCAAGTTCCCGCCAATTCTTGTTGAGTCTTGATCAAGTTATGCCTCCAACGAGTCAGGATCATGATTATACCATTTTTTTCCTTCTACACCATTCTTTGGTTTTGATCTCTTTCATCTCTATCTATTATTTTATTTTACAATTCTTCTCTCTTTCTCTCTCGATGGACCGTATTACCATTCGCTGAAAATGACTGACAGTACTGTACCCGAAGTAGAAAGTTGCTTTCCTTAACTAACACAATTATTGAACCTCTGAAAGTCGTCACAGTGACTTCCAGGAGAGTAAGGATGAGAAAAAAGTGAATTAAGGGATGTCAATGCTGAAATCCAAAGGTGGCATATCCGAAGATCGTACTGGCCAATCTTATTGGATGAAAGTCTGATTTTTTCTGCATTTACGTATCGAACTTAGCCTCAGAAGCTACTGCTCTCGCATTTATGGCACAAAACAATTTATTTGCCCTCGATGGGTGTTATATGAACGTCTAAAATTAAAACCTGATGGCCACAGCTCACGCGAGTCGAACATTGTCTTCGCGTGGCGCAAAAAAAAACGCCGTAGCATCCGAGAAATTGCCGAAATTAAACGTCTCAGTCTTCTGACAGCTTTGCGTGCGTCACACTCTTTGCAAGATCAGCTGATTCTAATCGAAAACCGAGAGGCACGCTTCCTACTCTTATTCTCTCTCTCTCTCTCTCTCTCCACGGTAGGAGCGAACAAATTCTCAAAATAAATCAAAGCTGAGTGATCGTTAAAGTTACGACTCGACCGCACATGTCGTACGGTTTTTCTCGTCGTCTTTGATTGCTTTTGCGTTTGTTACCACCGATGATGGACCGCTGGACTTGAGTAGTTGAATGTAGAAAACGTGTTGAGAACCGCTGGAGGTAATGAGGTTTTCCTACAACTGCTATGGAAAGTAGCGTATTCTTCACAGCTTACTCAATTTCAAAACTATGTATTGCTCATACTCATATTATTCCCCACGGCACTTTGCCCACACCTCGCTTGGTAGACCAATGAAATTGGGCTTTTGAGCTCGCTTTTGAGTCGTTTCTATGGAAACGCAATAAATTAGCACATACTGTCAACGAAGGCCATTTTGATTTTAATCAAGTCCATTACTTGAATTATTGAAATTTGTGCAGTTGTAGGAAAAGTATAGTGTGCAACATGTGGAGAAAGTCCCTTTCTCACTCGTGGGTTTGCGGCACTCGCCTTTCAGGCTCGTGCCACAAACTCACACACTCGCGAGAAAAGTTGGACAAAGGTTAACATCGCTTACCGATTGTTCGTAGAGCTCAAAGTTAATGAGAATTTTGAAAAAAAACCGTAAAAATCGAATTTCGTCACAAAAACCGTAATATCTCCTGAAATATTGGTCATAGCCCCTCAAACGTTTTTTATAGATCGAGATGTGATCTAAAACATATCGAGGTTTCACGTCCGTATCTTGCCTCAATAAGAATTGACAGCCTCGAGAATTATTCAATTTTTTTTTGAAAATTTCAGTTTACAGCCTATAAATCCTGAAATAATGGACTATAATCGGTTAACTACAGCCTTTTTCGCGATCTAAGTTATCGTATCAATCGAAAGAATGGTATAAACTTTCCATGTGGGAACTTTTAATTTTTCGTTTTTTTTAAGGGTTAGGTATTGAAAATTTTCGTGAAATTTTTCGAACAAAAAATTTTATGGTGAGATTTATTCTAACATCGCTTACCGATTATTCGTAGAGCTCACAGTTTATAAGAATTTTGAACGCGAAATTTGGAAAAAACTGTAAAACTCGAATTTCTACACAAAAACCGTCATATCTCCTGAAATATTGTTCATAGCCCCCTAAAACAAGAACGTAGATCGAGCTGTTATCTGGAACATAGTGAGGTTGAAAGTCCGTATCTTGCTTTAAAGATAATTGACAGCTTCGAGAATGTGTATAGCTTTCTTTGTTTGCTCTATGCAAGAAGATATGAAAAATGACGGAATTTCCGCTGGGTATCGAATTCATGACAAGAAAATGAGCATTTATTATCAACAGAATTTCAAAGAGATCGATCTCATCCGAATAAATTGACCTACTTGAGAACATAATGTTCTTCTTCAATAATTTAATACTGATATTCAATGGTATATATGGAAAGGGAAAATATCGAACTTTCCAAATATGCATTTATTATTTTCATAGGCTCTTTCATTTTCAATCGTTCCAAAAAAAAATTATCAATGACATTGCGTTGAAAATATTGAGGGATTCACGGCTTAGCTTGATAAGTACATAGTAGTTTTTCAATGTCAAGTCGACTATTTGTTTATTACGTACCTGTCTTAACATTGAAAAATTACTACTTGACTTGAATTTGAGTCAAGCTCAAGCTACTTGAGTTTGAGCTTGAGCCAAGTAGCTTAAATATCAAGCCAAATTTACGTAGTTCTATGATTGCATGGCCTGTAATTTTGCGAGTTGATTGAATAATTGTATTATAACGGGTGTTTTTTTTTTCGAGGTATAGAACTTTAAGTTGGCATTACTGTTCAAGATGGCGACCGATTTAACCGCTGTCAAGTGATTTATTCTCAGTTTGGTTTGGCAATTCATCGTGAATAGACTCACGCCTGAACAACGCTTGCAAATAGTGCAATTTCATCCAGAAAATAATGATTCCGTGCGGAATACGTATCGCGCACTACGTCCATTTTATTTTGTTTAGCGATGAAGCGCACTTCTGGTTGAATGGCTACGTCAACAAACAAAACTGCCGCATTAGGAGTGAAGCTAATCCTCAAGTGTATGTCGAAACACCGTTACATCCAGAAAAACTGACTGTTTGGTGCGCTTTATGGGCTGGTGGAATCATTGGTCGGTACTTCTTCAAATACGATGATGGCCAGAACGTTACAGTCAATGGTGATCGGTATAGAGTCATGATTACTAACTTTTTCATTCCTGAATTGAACAACAATGATGTCCAGGAGCTGTGGTTCCAACAAGACGGCGCAACATGTCACACAGCTCGTGCCACAATCGATTTATTGAAAGACACGTTTGGTGACCGCCTAATTTCACGTTTCGGACCTGTGAAATGGCCTTCAAGATCTTGTGATTTAACACCGCTAGACTACTTTCCGTAAGGCTATTTGAAGTCATTGGTCTATGCGGATAAGCCACAAACCCTTGACCAATTGGAAGACAACATTCGCCGTGTTATTGCCGATATACGGCCACAAATGTTGGAAAAAGTCATCGAAAATTGGACGTCCAGATTGGACTACATCCGAGCCAGCCGTGACGGTCATATGCCAGAAATCATATTTAAAATGTAATGCCACAAGATTATCTTGCGGATAAATAAAATTCATGTTAATCGAATAATCCTTCGTTGTTTTATTGCAATTTAAAATTCTATAGCTCTGAAAAAACACCCTTTATTATGACGATTTGAATGATTCGTGCGAAAGTCTGTGAAAAAAATGACATAAATACGAATTTGAACTCAAAACCTTCCGTCTTCATGTCAGTGCTCTTCTTATTTCTCAAAAGCACCATAGAATAGCAGCATTGCACCGAAATGACAGGCGCACAGAAATGCGCTTCTTTTTCTTCATCGGATGGACGTTTTTTGGACATTTGTCACAATTTTCCGATGGTGCTCCGAAGCACCTGTCTACTTCGAAACGTCACGCCGCCTTTGCACGTCTCGCAGGCTAGATAAGAATCGCTCGCCCACATATAATTATTCGGCCTGTTCACTCCCGTCGTACCCCCTCTGATGCCAAAGTTTGACATCAATTACGATGTCCCGATGGCGGAAATCGCTTATTCACAAAATACCCACATTTTCGTCGGCCTAATTAAAGTGCTTGGTTACGTTCAATTACGTTAATTGAATGTATAAACATCGGGTTGGATGGAAGGGGAACGCGAGAAAATTATAATAATCGCGTCTGACGCGGCATGAGTCAATTGGGCGCAGAAGATGACGTTAAAATCTGCTTTGGGGTGCAGAAGATCTGGGCAAGTTTCAATTGAATTTGGTTCGTGATTTTCACTAGAAATATCACCAGAGGTCAAATTATTTTTGAAAAATTATCCCGAGTCGAAGAAGAGGGATAATTTTTCAAAGTATTCATGGGCTCGAAAAAATTTCCGGAAATAATTTGACCTCTAGTGGTATTCGGTAAGAAAATTCCACACCAAATGTGTTTATTTCCAACAACATCAATTTTCGTCTTCATCAAGTACTCTAAATCAAGAACAAACAAGAGCAACTTCCAATCATTCCATAGTAAAGGGTGTTTTTTTTAGAGCTATAGAACTTTAAATTGCAATAAAACAACGATGGATTATTCGATTGACATGAATTTTATTACCCGTAAGATAATCTTGTGGCATTACATTTTAAATATGATTTCTGGCATATGACCGCCACGGCTGTCTCGGATGTAGTTCAATCTAGACGTCCAATTTTCGATGACTTTTTCCAACATTTGTGGCCGTATATTGGCAATAACACGGCGAATGTTGTCTTATCCGCATAGACCAATGACTTTACATAGCCCCACAGATAGTAGTCTAGCGGTGTTAAATCCCAAGATCTTGGAGGCCAATTCACAGGTCCAAAACGTGAAATTAGGCGGCCACCAAACGTGTCTTTCAATAAATCGATTGTGGCACGAGCTGTGTGACATGTTGCGCCGTCTTGTTGGAACCACAGCTCCTGGACATCGTGGTTGTTCAATTCAGGAATGAAAAAGTTAGTAATCATGGCCCTATACCGATCACCATTGACTGTAACGTTCTGGCCATCATCGTTTTTGAAGAAGTACGGACCAATGATTCCACCAGCCCATAAAGCGCACCAAACAGTCAGTTTTTCTGGATGTAACGGTGTTTCGACATACACTTGAGGATTAGCTTCACTCCAAATGCGGCAGTTTTGTTTGTTGACGTAGCCATTCAACCAGAAGTGTGCTTCATCGCTAAACAAAATAAAATGGACGTAGTGCGCGTTACGTATTCCGCACGGAACCATTATTTTCGAAATAAAATTGCACTATTTGCAAGCGTTGTTCAGGCGTGAGTCTATTCATGATGAATTGCCAAACCAAACTGAGAATAAATCACTTGACAGCTGTTAAATCGGTCGCCATCTTGAACAGTAATGCCAACTTAAAGTTATATACCTCGAAAGAAAACACCCGTTATATAATAATTGCGTTTTTAATATAAACATTAAGCATAATGGTCCAAAGAATTTGGAAAACATCTAAGCTTGTAGTTGAAATGAATCAAAATAATCATGTGAACAAATTAAAATTAGATTGTCAAAAAAAAATGTTCTGTCATTATGAACGTCAAAAAAAAATTCGCTGTTGGGTACCCACGAAGAAAAAATTTCCACTAAAATTCATCCGTTGCGATGGTGATCTGTCAGAAATACACGTTCTGATTGGTTAAAATCACATGTGTGGAATTTTCAATGAAAAAAAAATGTAAGAACGATAGAAAAATATCAAAATCAACTGGACAAAAAATGGTTACTGAAGCTTCTAGTTGAATCATTTCAATCTTCTTCCCTTTAAGTGCCCCAAATAAAGTTCGGCGACAACCATGGCAAATACGTTTTTTTTTTCGAATATTAAAGAATATTAAGGAAATTATAGAAACTCACCACTGTGATTGGATACATGGGGTTTATGATTGTGAACAAAAGGATGTGATTTGGTTTGCTAGGTTCCTGGCCTTTTCTTCTGGGTTCCTCGTTATTTCCGAAATTTCCTTGATGCACCTGCAACCAAAGAAACAAAAACACATTAAATGAATCAGTATTTAATGAACTCGGTCCTTACTAGACCGGAATTCATTATCAAAAAAAAATTAAACAAGAAATTTCCACAAATCATTTGCGAAAACTACTTCGTTTTATTTCATTTGAATGAATGAGTTTCAATACTTGAAAATATAACATACATGTTTTAGAGAACGGAAAAAATAAACCGGAGATAGGTGATATTTTATTATATATTATACTTTTATTATATATTTTTTCAAAAAATAGTAATTTACGTAACAAGTCCGGAAAATAGGGTTTTTTTGGACGAATAGACAAAATTCCAGGACGAGCGTAAGCGAGTCCTGGAAGTCTGTGAGTCCAAAAAAACCATTTTCGGGCGTGTTGCGTACAATATTTTTTCGGCTACCATGTAAAATAACACTATCGCTGCTGCTTTTCATATTTTATTGCGATTGCGATCAAAAAACATACAAATTTTTGACAACTAATTTCATATGAACTGTCAGCCGTTATCTCGGTTTCTATGGATTCTATGATTCTTTTCCGGCCTAGTCCGGGAAGTACGTACTTTCTGGACTAGGCCGGGAAATGCTACTTTCTCAGAGAAAAAGCGTCCGGGAAGTGAGCACTTCCCGGACGGTTGCCGAAAAAATATATTTACTAGTCGTTGAACTTCTAGGAATCTATATTAGTTTCCGTTTTTCTGGATATAATAATCATCATATTGATTGAACTTCCACAACTTATTTCATAACGAAATAGAGCTTCTTCAATAAACGTTTCATCATGTAACGCAGTTTTGAGCTTTGAAATAAATTACAAACTTATGAGATAAATTCAATAAGGATTGATGAAGAGTCAAAAACCTTATATTCAAGAGAACCAGTAGCAGACATTTCATAATAATAAATTTCATTCAGAAAGGTTATTCAAATTTGTTTGTTCAATACACTCAACTAAAAATAATTTCTAACAATTATTATTTGCCACCTCTCCAATAAACAATTTTTTCTGAGCACAAACTTTGCTTATGCAACAGTAAAAACTTTGATTAGTAAGTCCAGTATTAGGTGGATCTTTGTTAATTTTTTATTATGTACTTGGAGTACTTTTAGAAGTATTTACTATCGAGCTTGAACATCCATGTCCAATAATTATCATGACTTGTTGTTCACTAACCCCAGATTTTAGCAACTGACGGATTGCAGTAACTTGATTAGAAACGATTCGTTATTTTCACTTTTTTAGAGTCAAATCGTATCTTACCTGCAGACCTAGACCAATTTGATATTGTATCAATGCCAATCAGACAAATTCTTTACCAGTAAACATCGAAATATTTATTCAACTTGCTATTCACTCTTAGAAAAAGTCAACCCTCCTCAGTATTAGGTTTAGATATGATCTCACAGGACATATTTCAAGATTCTTCATATATTTTGAGTAGGTAAGCCATCTAGTATCTGCACAATTTTTATTGCCACCCTGGCGGGTTTTGGAGAATATCTTTTTCCGCTTAAAACCTGTAACAGTTTTTTCTTACAATCACCAGCCGCTCTGTCCTCCTTGGAAATTATATCTTTAAAAGGATCACTGTTTCTCTGATACTCACCAACTAATTTTGAGGTAATGTTCTAATAATTTTAATAACACTCTGCTTATAATCACTACCATCAATTTCTTTCGCATATTGAAGGTCCAGTCTTTCAAAATTAATGCTAGTTTTTTGTTACTATTATATACATCTAGCTTGCAGCTGTGTGGAAAACACAGAACGTCCTGAATGATTTCGATTTTTTTGTATTACTTGGTATATTTTCATCAATATTTGAATTGATATCTTTATTTCAAGTCTAAAACTTATAATTATCAATTCGTCAGACTGTCTGTATCCATGGTTACGTCGCCGTCGTCGGAAGCTCCAAAGTTGTTGAACCAATCATAATTCAAAGACAACTAGTTGTCATAGGGATAATACCAGTTGTCTTCGATTTGTGATTGGTCAGATAGTGTGAACTTCTTGATATGAGTGGAATAGTATACTATATTAAACTCGTAAGCGCTCCTCCCACCGAAAATCGAACGATTTTGGACCGATTTTGCGGTCGAGTGTTCTCGGCTCTGGGAGAGATACGAGAAAAACTAAAAGTACGGGAAGAAAGAGAAAATGTCGAATTAACTCCCGCGGATATTCCCGTTTCCCGATTTTTCGGGATTACCTGGGAATGAACGGATAAAGTTTGGGAAATTTTCCGACGAATTTCCAGATTCACGTCGACGCGAACGACCAATAGGAAAATACTACGATGTCCTTGGGTAGCAACGGGCCTAGCAACGTCCGCGGCAATTGACGTTTCTAGAATATTTCTAATTGTTAGGTTTTATATTATTTTCACTGTGTCCATTAGAGGGCTTTTGATGAATAGAACTATTTGAAATATGAATAACTGTATAATAAAATCAAGGATCAATCTAATAATCTATTCAAAATATTCTGACGTTTTAACCAATTCTGTGCTCATTCATGAAATCGTCGAAATACAGAATGAAAATGGGAAACGTCAGATGATATTTTAATGGAAATGTTGAAATTTGGACGAATCGAGAGGAAATATGCAAGAAAAGATGAATCAGATGCGATTTATATCCCTTTTTCCATGTATGTTTTATGATATTTTCAAGCGGAATCGTTTTGTGTCGGTGGAAAGCTTGGTTTGCCAGAAGCCTTTACAGGAGTCATTTGGTTATTTGAAAAGTTTTTTTCGAGAAATTTGAGGAAATAATAGACTGCACCTGTATGTACCGCCCTTTCATGATGGTATTTTTGCGTTTTGTTGATATTTTCATGGAAATTGGTCAAATCTTGAAGCATTCCGTTTCATGTGAATTGTCAAGGTAAATATATCATTTTGGAAAGATATCAGGATTTGAGGCGAAAAAAACTGGTAGGTAGAGATATTTTAATTCGATTTCCTTCATATTTAACGATTTTTTAAACGAAATTCATGAAAATTCATCATAGTCCAAGAGCCCGTGAGTGCCAGACCTTCGGATTTTCATAAAAGCTGAAAATTTTTCTATGTGTGTCCCTAGTACAGGTAAGAATGATCCCCACCCATGAAGCTGAGGCAGCGGTGGCTTTGGCAGGTAACAGGTAACAAAGGTGTATAAAATTCCATCTCAAATTTATCATAAAATAAAACTTAATTTTTTTATATTTGATTCATAATAATATCAAAACTCGCGTTGCTCATTGCCAGACAGTTAGTATGGTTGCAACCCTCTGCCGGACACCCTTAAACTATTATAATTTATAATTATACTTACGTTATATTATAAAATCTCAATTTTATATATAATTTTTTGGGGGCCTATTAATCTATGTTTACATGATAGCCGGACAGTTTCGACGGTTCTATCATCTTGCTAGACGCATTCAAAGTGAGCAGTAGTTCGGGGAGCAAGGAACGTATACAGTAACTAGTGCGAGTGAGACAGAGTGCTTGGTCTATTGCGGTCCTTCACTGCGCATCCACTGTTATCAAGTTCAAATTGTGCAGCTTATTTTTTTCTTAGTCAAGAAATTTCATTAAATAAATTTTTACAGTTTGAATAACAAATATTTAAAACAGTACTCAGTAAAATTGTTCTAATACAACTCCAATCATATCGAAACTCTAATAATTTTATTTATATTATTTTTCATTTTTACGAAGTTTATTATTTTCAATTCTATCAAAATTGTAAAGCCAATGAATTAAATGAATGAAATTAAATAAAGTAAATCAAATTTTATTGTTTATTATATCAAAGGGCAAATTTTTTTTAAAATAAAAAAGTTACAGAAAAATATATTTATTTTAATAAAATCTTTAAACATTTTCATCATTTTCATCGTCGTCGTCAATACATCCATATTCCTCGTCACTATTATTCCATTCTGTGGATTGATCGTCTTCAATATCGCCTTCTTCATTGTTTTCTGCAATAGTAAAAAAACCAAGTTAATTTAATTACAAATAGTCCAAAATTAATGTATAATAATTTAACATAATTATCAAATACCTGGAACTGTTTTTAGAGATTCGCTGACATAAGTCGGTAATTGATCTCCTTCAAACCATTTAAAATAGTAGTGGTCATTTTCCAGTATCCAACCATTATTTACTGGTTTATATGCTGTTGGCTTTTGTAAGTGAGCGTTGTTCCATATGCTACATATGTAATTCGCTCGCAAAAATTGCTGCCATAGCTCACTTTTGCAAGGTGGTAAACAGCTAGCATCGAAATTTTGCAACTTTTTTCGATTAAAAGCTTCGTTCACATCAGATACTGTATACGAATTAATAAACATTTGTAGCCTAGCAGCATCAACATCATTGATATCATTCATATTGTATAGATAGCATACAAAACTTTGAATTATATCGAAGATTAATACTTGTTCATTGTTATTTTCGATGATTTTGCTGTCACCAAACTTCATGAATGCTTGTTGAAACTCTACATATTTTTTTAACAATTTAAACGGTTTTAATTTTGCTTTTCTGTAAAATGCAGGATTGTAATCACATCCTGTGAAAGCGTGTAGTCCAGGTAAACTTCTGCAAATAGATTCTCCTAATTTGGCGTGTATATTAGTTAGGTCCACATATCTTAAATTATTTCCAGCTCCTGTAAGCATCCAAACATGTGATCCATCATTAAGACGATGCATGTGACTTAGCATTATAGCAGCAACATCGGTGTCAACAGTTCGAATCACAATGTTTGCTTCATGGTTAATTTTACACGCGTGGTACACTATTTTGGTGTCTGCTTCTTCATGCTCTGGGCAAGACAATTCCTCATTTACACCTGACATCACTTTTTTGGCCTCATTAACAGTAAACGAATGACATTTTCTGAAATTTATATGTATCATTTTATTGCCAATAAACGGCGCCATTTCGTCAGAAGCCCAGTGTAAAATAAAAAAATCAACTAGAGCTTCTTTAAAATTAGAATTTTTTAATTCTTTGACAAAGTCACTAGGACGGACTTGTTCAGGACCAGCAATAGTATACTCCAATTGTGCAGATTCAAATCGCAGAGAACGTTCGTATCCTTTTATCGATGGGGTAAAATACTGGTCGAAAACGACATCAATTCTTGACGCTTTTAATTGAGTTACCATCTGCAACATTTTTTTAGAAATGTCTCCGAATTTTCTAGGAACATTTTTCATTGTATGTAACAAAAAAAAACCGTCAATTATTAGAATATCAATTTGAGATGGCTGTTCATGCTCGGCCTCTTTCTCTAAACATTTCATCAAAGCAGATTTATCGGTCTTGCAAACGGTCCCATCCAAATGACACATTGACAACGGTACTGAAGTAATCGGGTAGGATAAGATTTTTGAAATGTCAATGCTGTAATCCATTGAGATTCCCAGCATACGTCCAAATAAATCCCTTTGAATTTTAACTTCTTGAATTTGTCCACCGACTTTAATTTTTTTTTTTTCATAATCTTTAGAAAAATTATTAATAGATTTTTTTTTAATAGCTTTTTCAAATCGCGTAATATCAGATTGGCATTCAGAAATGAATGTTTTTCGAAGGCTATCGCCGTTAGCTTCTAAATTTAATAGAAATTCTTCTACTGGCAGTGATGCGGACTTTCCTGATGAAATATTTACTAATTGGTCTTTGGGAACTTCTAAACTGAAAGGATTGATAAATTGATCGAAAGTTGCGACAAATTGTTGTAATTGTTTGGCGTTTTTCCTGATATTATGGGGATTCAAATCTGCTGAAATATCTTGATGTTTTTGTAGTCCAAGTTCAAGATAAACTTGACTTATAATTGTAGATCTCACATCATGGTTTCGAGCCCACCGTTGTCGCGCCGAAATTGAGTTAGTGAAGTGTGTAACACCTGTCAGCCTTCTTGCAGCTTCTGCATTTATAGTTTGCTCTAGAACCAGGTCAATAGGTTGTCTTGAAAATGGCTTGGTAGTTCTTTTAATTCCAAAACAGCCTTTTAGGAATCCTTCATACAAATCAGGATGAGTTTTGTCAACTTGCAGTAGATTATCATAATATTTGACGCTCCACCTAGCATAGTTTTGTTGATTCAATATAAAAAAAATGCTTGTAATTTTAGGTAACACTGATTTAAAGAGTTGAAAATTTCCAGCACGAATACTTCGAGACAAGTCCAAGTAATGATGTATAAGATTTATATAAATTAGATAAAATTGTGACGTTTTACCATGCTCCCCGTTAAGGGTTTGTTGTTTGTAGATACCGTAGTTATTTATCAGCTCTTTAAGGCCATCATTTTCAATTTCAAACAAAGAAATTTTGCAATTTTGGAGTCTTTTAACTTCATCTATTATATCCTCAGTTAAGGTAATGTTATCATTTTGTAAAAATGATTTAAAATGTAGTATTTCTAGTCCTAATGCTACTAAAGGATGCAATCTTTTGCAGCGATTAAAGTGTTTTCCCTCTAAAAACCCATTAACTGAACCGTTTGCCAGCAAATTACTCTCAACCATTACAGTAGTCAACCCACAATCATTAATTACTTTACCGATAGCTTTGAAGTAAGCCATCATTATATGAAATGGTCCTAAATGAATGAATAAATTATCAAATGTTGGTTTTTCTGTAGCTTGTATTTGTAACGCTACTTTAGCTATAGCTAGATCGTAGGTTACCTGTATGTAGGGTTGCTGTAAATCTTCAGCTATTTTTTGGCTTTGTTTCATAGTTTCTAATACGATTGGTGTACTGGTTGGAGATGCATTTATCGGCGTCAAGTAAGATATATGTTGTTGTGGACTATCCTGATCATCAATCTGACTATTGAAACCAACCCACATAGGTACATCAGGTAATTCTAAAGCGTGACTAATCATCCATATGTTGTCAATTTCCGTGTTTATTTGAGAGTCTATACATTCTATATCATCGACTGATAATTGTAACTCACTTGTCATTTTGGGTTTCTTAGGGTATGGCATTTCATCTATATTTATTTCATCAAATGTTCTTCTTCTTCTTTTTTTATTCGGCGAAGTATTTTCACTTGAAACTTCGGACATTTCAGGCTCGTCAGTTGTATCTGCATCGATATTTTGGTATATTATTCCGACTGTGTCGTGTAAAGTATCCTTACCACTAGAAGTTTCAACAAAACGATCAAAATTATCGTATGCCACACCAGTAAAAAGCTCTGGTTTTTTTTTTATTTTTTCTGGACATAAGCTAGACTTTTTCATTGATGTAAATGTAGTTTCAGTTTCTAATTCTTCAACGCCTTGATAACTAATACAGTGTCCATATCTGTTTATAATGTCAATTATTTTTCTGCTGCTTGTTAAGCTTTTTAGAGTCATACCTAACATGATATGCTTTGACGTTTTAACTCGACCATCATGAACTCCGAAAATAACATCTTGACAATAAGAACGAACTAGACGAGAACATTTTTGGCCAGTCTTTCGTTTTTGGTTACATCCACCAAGAAGGGTAGAATAAAAGTCTGATAATTCTTCTGGTATTGAAACTTCTCCGGATATTAAATGCTGTGATGTTATATTTTTTGTTGATAATTTTTTTTTTTCTATTTGGAGTATTATTTTTCTCAGAATCAATGCAGATTTTTGTAAAATGTTTTCTTGTTGTAAATTATCCAGTACTGAATCATCGATGGCTTCTAGATATTTTGGAGCTAGTATTTTTTTATTACGAACAGTAAAGAATTTTATATCCTTAGAGAATACTTTTAAAATTTTTTCTTCAAGGTGGTGTGCTGTGAAAGTAGCTGTCATTTGAATAGAATTTTCTTGAAAAATTTTTTCTAATAAATCGATATATGATTCATGTAAATACACTAATAAAAAACACCGCCCTTTTTTAATCACATCTTCTTTAATGATTGTACTAATTTCGTTAAAAACTGTTTGATGATACTCCCGGTGATAATGCCACTCCGTTTTGCTAGGCGTTGCTTTTAATGAAGATAACTTATTATTAAAATCAACTCGGCATTCAGTATGATAATAGATTTTTGAGCCAGAAAAATTATCCAATTTATTAGAAAAATCTGTAAACTCTTCATGACTTTCAATATTAGGTTTGACACTATCTTTAAATTGCTGAACATCAGCTGCATGAAGCAGAATCATTCTCGATCGCACTTTTTTCTTCTTTTTATTACAAAATATACAAACAACTTCATTATCATTTTTACCAGCAATATTATCAGTCGAAATATTAACATCTTGAGTTACAAAATTATTATCAATAACTTCTGGTTCGAAAACGTCAGCAATATCTCGAAGAGTTGCAGATTGTAGACCTATTGATTCACAAATTGGAGCTGGCTGAGATGTCGTGGGAGATTCTGAGGGTACAGACTGTAAATGAGATTCATTTTCAGATGTCGAAGGTTGTGTTTCTGTGGACTGGGATAGTAAAATTAGTTGAGATGAAGATTCTGTTGACGAAGATTGTAGATCAGGTAGTTCGGAACTCAAATCTCGTATCGACGACAAGGTTGAAGATGAGTTGCTTGTAATTACACAACTCTCTTGTTTTTTTCCTTTTTGTTTTTCAGCACTTAATGGTTGAGAGGTGAAATATTTTTTCATAAGACCTGTAAATACCTTGTAACATACTCTGTGATAACCACTCTCGGTGTATTCACTAGGTAAAGTAATGTCTCTGTATTTTAGCTTATGTATTTTTCGTAATTTAAGAATAGTCTGGCATTTTTTTAAAGTTTCTTCAGAAAATAATATTATGTGTTCATCACTTTTCTTACAAACAAAGCAAACTATTTTTTCGTCACTCATGATAGCACTTTATTACAACTGATCACATTTATTTTATAAACTGCACAGAAAAATAATACATTTATTATGAGCATAGCCGTTCACCAGATAGTTACAATAAACAACAGCTGATGCGCAGTAAAGGGCCGCAATAGACCAAGCGCTCTGTCTCACTCGCACTAGTTACTGTATACGCTCCTTGCTCCCCGAACTAATGCTCACTTTGAATGCGTCTAGCAAGATGATAGAACCGTCGAAACTGTCCGGCTATCATGTAAACATAGATTAATAGGCCCCCAAAAAATTATATATAAAATTGAGATTTTATAATATAACGTAAGTATAATTATAAATTATAATAGTTTAAGGGTGTCCGGCAGAGGGTTGCAACCATACTAACTGTCTGGCAATGAGCGACGCGAGTTTTGATATTATTATGAATCAAATATAAAAAAATTAAGTTTTATTTTATGATAAATTTGAGATGGAATTTTATACACCTTTGTTACCTGTTACCTGCCAAAGCCACCGCTGCCTCAGCTTCATGGGTGGGGATCATTCTTACCTGTACTAGGGACACACATAGAAAAATTTTCAGCTTTTATGAAAATCCGAAGGTCTGGCACTCACGGGCTCTTGCTCTATCAACTTATAGAATCTCTCATCAGTTATTGTGACATTATTCCTATAAGGAGCACAAATGCACCTAATTATGCAAAGGCATTGTGGCCGGGTCGTTAGGGATGCGGTCGTATAAACTGAGTTCTCTACGGGTTGCGAGTTCAAATCATGCAGCAGGTGATAATTTTTTTTTCTTATTTTTTCGCCAGTTATTAATTTTTATATTATTTGGCGGTGAATGCTTCGGATTATTGAAATGGATCAATTTTTTGTTTAGTCTATTGTGTGAATGATTTCGTAGTATACACATTTAATTATGTTTCTCCGATTTTCAATGTACATATAAGAATAACGAGTATACATTGTTTTTTTTCAAGTTGCCTATTGGAGGTTTTTCGATAAATTGACCGATTTGAAATTTTAAAATGAAAGGGATTCCTACATTTCCATATTATACAGGGTTTACAATTTTCGAGCGCCAATTATGCTTTTCTGTAAAATTGAAAACTTATGAAATCTGAAAATTGAAATTTCAAGTTAGATTTCTCTCACATAATTTGCGAAGATATACGTGCGATGAATAACGTTTATACAGAGTGTACATTTTCCGAAATGTCTCTGGAGAACTGAAAACTTTACTTATAGTTGTCATGTTAGCTCTATAGGTTATCATTCAATTGCATAATTCTTGAAGGTATACAGGTGGGGATTGACGATTATATACAGGGTGTACAATTTTCAAGCGCCAATTATACATTTCTGGAAAATCGAGACCTTATGAAATCTGAAAATTGGAATAAGTGCTTTAGATTTGTTTTCTCTTGCATAATTTGCGAAGATATACGTGCGATGAATATTTTTTATACAGAGTGCACAATTTCCGAGTTCCAATTGGACGACTCTGGATAACTGAAACCTGTTGAAATCTGATAGTTGAGATCTTAGATCCTGGTTATTTTTTTTTTTGCATAATTGTTGAAGGTATACAGTAAGCGACTGACGATCATATACAGGGTGTATTATTTTCGAGTACCAATTAGATTTTTATGCAGAAATGTGAAATATTGAACCATCGGATTATAAGCTTCAGGTTTTTTTTTCATAGTTTGTGAGGAAATATATTATAATTGATTTAAAATTATACTGGGTGTACAATTTAGTGGTAATTAGCCATTTCTGAATTATGAAATCTGAAAATTGAGATTATAGCTTTTGCTTATTTTTCCAATGCATAATTCATTAACTTATCAGACATATTGATTGGTATTTTAAGCTTCTTCTATGTGTTTCAACAAGAATTTTATATACAGGATGTTTCATGTAAATATACAGTTTATAAAGGGTCGAGTTGATTGTCACTTGATAGGAATTATTCGATATTATTCCCATCCTCAAATTACATACAAGATGCGCGTTACTCACGCGTATATTCATGAATCCTTAGTATCTCGCTTTATCTCAGTGCGATATCGATTTTACAGAAGATATGGGAGTATTTATGAATGAATTAAAAAGTAGATCTATGGGCTATATTGATCAACCTAAAAGGTAGATCTATGGGCTATATTGATCTACCTACAAGGTAGATCTATGAGCAACATTGATCTACCTACAAGGTAGATCTGTGGGCAACATTGATCTACCTACAAGGTAGATCTATGGGCAACATTGATCTACCTATTAGGTAGATCTACAGGATATATTGATCTACCTACAAGGTAGATCTATGGGCGTACTAGTCAGTATATTATATCCAAAATCACTTATTATTGCAAAACAGTCATAAACCATAGGCGCACGCTCTTCAAACCCTTGAGTTGAAAATAATATTTATGTATAGGACTCTGATGTCGATTCTTTCAGAAAATTTGCCACGTGAATAGCTTTTATTATCACATCAAAAATGTTACTATGTCTACGGTGTTATAATTTGACCTGTTATACCTATACTATCAAGGAACATTATCAACAATGATTAACTGATCATTGAATAAAATTATAAGAGCACGAAAATGTGTAAGATGAACTCGGAAATCTTCTGTCTGAAGATAAAACAAACTAGGGTAGAACAGGTGCATGACCTTGAGATCCTTGAATGACATCCAATTTTCTACGTCAAATTATCAGCTACGTTGCCGAATTGAATTTTTTTTCTTCCTTTTTGTGAAGAGAAATTTATGTCCAACAGTGGAAGCAGAAGCCTGGATGATATAATGATATACAGGGTGATTCACCGCGATGGTCTATTAGACGTTTATGGTAAAATAATATTATTATTGTGCTAAAAATGGATATATTGGGGTTTGAGATGATGATCTTTCTCCTTGAAATACACTGCGCAAAAAAATTAACGCACATTCTGAAAATCTCAATTTTAATAAAAGTTAACTCTACATTGACTTTATAACTTATTTTTTATGTTCTCTCGGGAAGGTTTTGAACGAAACAAGACACATTAAATGAAAGAAAAATTCAGGATTTCACCGAATCTTATGCGAAAGAAGAGAAATAAACAATTTTCAAAATACTGGAATGCTGATAAGTGATTTAATACTTGGTATTTCCACCCCTTGCGTTAATTACAGCTCGGCAACGACGGGTCATACTCAAAATGAGTGATCTTAAAATGTTCTGATCTAATCCTTCCCAGATTTCTCTGAGTTGGATTCCTAAGTCATTAAGAGTAGCTGGATGATTTTCTGAACTTCTCAGCCTTCTATTGAGGTTGTCCCAAACCTGCTCAATAGGATTGAGATCTGGACTTCTTGCTGGCCATTCCATTCGAGAGACTTCAACCTCTTCAAGGTACTCCTGAACGATGCGCGCACGATGGGGTCTGGCATTATCGTCCATAAAAATGAAATTTTCACCAATGTATGGGGCAAATGGCACTACATGCTCTTCAAGAATGTTCCTTATATACCTATCAGCATTCATAGCTCCATTATCAACGACCACTAGGTCTGTGCGAGCAGTCAAAGATATTCCACCCTATACCATAATCGATCCTCCCCCGAAACCAGTAGTATTCAGGAAATTGCACTGAGCATATCTTTCATGTGGACGTCTGTATACAAGGGAACGTCGATCACAATGGTAGAGGCAGAATCTAGACACATCTGTAAAGAGAACTCTTTCCCAATCAGCCTCTTCCCAATGGATATGCTCTCTCGCAAAATCCAAACGCGCCCTTCGATGGGCTGGGGTAAATGCATATGATGATATTGCATTATCAGATAGCTTAGTTGATGACAATTTCAGCAATATACCAATACTTGGGTAAGTATAAGCTCAACGGTTCATGAGTTAATGAGATTCTTATGAAAAATCTTAGAAGTTTGATGGAAAAAAACCTATATTTTTTCAATATAAAGGTGACCAAAAATGAATACTTCCCTTATTAGTTTCTCAGAAAAAGAGACCGAGAATGGGGTATCAGATTTTGTCTATCTTCTCTGGTTTAAAAGTTGTAGTGCTAAAACATCAAAATTTGCTCACCCTGTACAGTGGAAGAAAGTGGTCTCATCACAAAAACAATATCAATTTCCTTCTTAAGTAACAAGGCAAAAATGCACGAGTCAATCTACAAAAACGACCGAACAATCCCCTTCCAACGTTGCCAGATCTTCGTAATCGTACGCTATAAACCAAAATTCCCCGTACTCTTCTTCTTCTTCTTCGATCGACGGCCGTAACGGCTAATTCAATAACCTTAAGGTGCGACGAACACACAGTGTGTCCCCATTACCCAATGATATTTGTGGACAACCCTTGCGTAGACCCCGGAGAAAATCCGGAAGGCACCTTTATTGCCGTCGTAACGTCAGCGTCTTGCCTTGAAATTGCCGCGCTGCACTTTGGGAACGGCCCATCCGACGCTCGTTAACGTTCATTGCTGATTGGCCCTTTCTAATTGCGTTTATACGGAAAAAAAATAACGAAAAAAAAAGGTGGTATCCGTATACCCGGGGTTCCCGGATTTTCTGCAATTTTTTGAAGGCAGTTGTTGCGCCCATTTCATGTCGATTATCTTATGTCTGCTGTGTCAGGAGAAAATGTAATGACTATTAGGCTAGTTCAAGTGCAATAAACCTAAACATGGCTCCAACATTTCACTCCGGAGTCCAATCGACAGTCAGCTGAGTGGACTGCACACGATGAACCGAATCCAAAGCGAGGAAAAACACAACAGTCAGCTGGCAAGGTTATGGCATCAGTATTCTGGGATGGGCTAGGTATAACATTCATTGATTACCTCCAAAAGGCCCAGACCATCAACATCGATTATTATATAGCGTTATTGGATCGTTTTGAAGAATGAAATCGTTGAAAAACGACCCCATTTGAAGAAAAAAGGTGCTGCTTCATCAAGACAATGCGCTGTGTCACAAATTAATGAAAACAATGGCAAAACTGCATGAATTTGGCTTCGAATTGCATCTGCATCCACCGTATTCGCAAGATCCGTCCCCTAGCGACTTTCCTGTTCTCAGACCTCAAAAGAATGCTCGTTGCAAAGAAATTTAGCGCCAATGAAGAAATAATCGCCGAAACTGAGGCCTATTTTGAAGCGAAAGACAAATCGTACTACCAAAATGGTATCGAAAAGTTGTAAGATCGCTATAATCGCTGTATCGCCCTCGAAGGCAACTATGTTGAATAATAAAATCAAATTTTGCCAAAAAAATGTGTTATACTATGGTAGACCGGGGACTTTTCAGCTGGCCTGTTAATCGGCAACGCTGTTCGTTATGAACTGAGCATTCGGAAAACGCCCGCCAATATAACAGTTGAAAAAGGGTCGTTTAGATCGATTAATTGCATTATTTTCGTCGTCAATCAGATTTCGGACGGTAAACGTATTCTCGTAATTGCCGTAAACGACAATTAGACCCGTTGGGGCAGCCGAAAAAGTGTTATTTAGGAGTCGGTGAAGCGAGAAAAAAAACAAGCCGTTCCGCACCGATTCTGGACATTGTTGCCGGTTTGATTTTTCATACAACGTTATTTCATAACAAGAGAAATAGTTTTATTGGAAGACGAACAAACTTATCGTTGAAATATTATACCCTCTAGTATCATTTTCCAAACCCATCGGCATAACATTGGCAGATATAGGTAGCAAAGTTACTTTGTAGCCTCTAGCATTACCGCCTCAGGAAGCACCTCATAAGAATGGGTCTAGAAGAAAAGGACGGGTGCAGATTCTGTGGGGAGGACATTGAGGAACAAGTTTTACGATATATTTAGATCATCGAAATAAGATCAAGAATAGAGTTTGCTAAATCAGCATTTGAAGGAATAAAGAGGCTTCTAAATAATGCATCCTTGAACATGAAAATACGTAATTGAATGGCTAAATCCAATATATACACTATTACTTTATATAGAATAGAATCCTGGACCCTCAGGTTGGAAACTCTGAGACGAATCGAAACATTTGAAATGCGAGTCTTCGTTAGGATGCTCAAGATTGTCAAGGTGTCGAATCAAAGGATGTTAGACAGTGTTAATGCTGTTAACACCTATTAAAAGGTGGGAAACGGCCTACTTCGGATACGTATCTGTATCAATTGCTTCAGTTGACCATAATGGGCAAAATAGAGGAAAAACTAGGACAAAAAAACAGACAAAACTTTTGGATGAAGAGTATAAAATATAAGAGGCTGGATAGGGATGAATGTCCAAACGAAATTGTCATGGTTGTCACCGATCTTCACTAGAAGAGGCACTAGAAGAAGAATTTATTTATGTGATTACTTGATAATCTGGAAATTAACATTTTTGTCCTGTTACAATTTCAAACGATCTCTTATTGTTCTCTATCTAGCCTGACCGGCGAGATTTAAGTTGGTAAGGGAATTCGGTAGCAAAAGACAGATGCAAAGAGAAAAGATCTCCATCATGTTTAACAAGCCAATTGAAAAGTCCCCGGTCTACACTTTTTTTTTGGCAAAATTTGATTTGATTATTCAACATAGTTGACTTCGAGGGCGATACAGCGATTATAGCGATCTTTCAACTTTTCGATACCATGTTTGTAGTTCGATTTGTCTTCCGCTTCAAAATAGGCCTCAGTTTCGGCGATTACTTCTTCATTGGGGCTAAATTTCTTTCCAGCGAGCAATCTTTTGAGGTCTAAGAACAGGAAAAAGTCGGTGTGAGCCAGATCTGGCGAATACGGTGGATGTGGATGCAATTCGAACACCAATTCATGCAATTTTGCCATTGTTTTCATTGTCTTGATGAAACAGCACCCTTTTTCTTCAAATGGGGCCGGTTTTCAACGTTTTCTTCTATTTTCAACGATCCAATAACGCTATATAATAATCGCTGTTGATGGTCTAGCCCTTTTGGATGTAATCAATGAATATTACACCTTGCGCATCCCAGAATACTGATGCCATAACCTTGCCAGCTGACTGTTGTGTTTTTCCTCGCTTTGGATTAGGTTCATCGTGTGCAGTCCACTCAGCTGACTGTCGATTGGACTCCGGAGTAAAATAATGGAGCCACACTCACAACACAATATAGATATAACAAAATAATGGTAGGACTGCTGTCAAATCTTGACACGCATCGTTTGAAGGTTGGTACCTACCTTTTTTTTTTTGGTTTGCCCCGTAGCCTCCTGATTATTTATGTATTAACTTTTTTGTCCCTATCTCTAGCGGTCTTCGAGAAATTGATTGATTTACTTCTTTTTTTTACAAAAAATTTTAGGCTTCAACAAGACATACTAAAATGATGAAAAGTGCGTTTTTTTCAGATGAAATGACCTGAAATAACATGAGAAAATGAAATTTCCTTTCAGACGACATAACATGTTCCTATACTTGTAAGGTTTTCTAATTAAAAAAAAGTTTTCATCCCAATGGCAATATTGAGATACATTTGTTTTAGATATCCATGAAATATTACTGATCTTGTAATTTGTTATGATAATTTGACTATCGGCATCGCTTGTAAAACATGAATTTTTCAACGAATATTTCATAGAAAAACAATTCAAAATTAAATCAATAAATTATATACACAAGTTTTGATGCAGATATTCATTCTTCATGCCCATGTTCTATGGCATTTCATGGATATCAAAAACAAATATATCTAGATATTGCCATTGGGAATGAAACTTACTTTTAATATCTTTTTCTGACTACATAAAAATTCTGGTCACCAAATTCGATAGAAGTTTGTTTTACATCAAAGATCAGGTACTAATAATAACTGTTTCCAGAGCACTCTCATGTATAAAAATTTGAAAATGTATCTTCCTCCAGAAGAATTATTTTCACCTAGAGTGTCAATTCGCGAGACTTCTTGTATATACCGGGTGTTTTTTTTTCGAGGTATATAACTTTAAGTTGACATTACTGTTCAAGATGGCGACCGATTCAACAGCTGTCAAGTGATTTATTCTCAGTTTGCTTTGGCAATTTATCATGAATAGACTCACGCCTGAACAACGCTTGCAAATAGTGCAATTTCATTTCGAAAATAATGGTTCTGTGCGGAATACGTATCGCGCACTGCGTCCATTTTAGCGATGAAGCGCACTTCTGGTTGAATGGCTACATCAACAAACAAAACTGCCGCATTTGGAGTGAAGCTAATCCTCAAATGTATGTCGAAACACCATTACATCCAGAAAAACTGACTGTTTGGTGCGCTTTTTGGGCTGGTGGAATCATTGGTCCTTACTTCTTCAAAAACGATGATGACCATAACGTTACAGTCAATGGTGATCGGTACAGAGCCATGATTACTAACTTTTTCATTCCTGAATTGAACAATCATGATGTCCAGGAGCTGTGGTTCCAACAAGACGGCGCAACATGTCACACAGCTCGTGCCTCAATCGATTCATTGAAAGACACGTTTGGTGACCGCCTAATTTCACGTTTTGGACATGTGAATTGGCCTCCAAGATCTTGTGATTTAACACCGCTAGACTACTTTCTGTGGGGCTATGTAAAGTCATTGGTCTATGCGGATGAGCCGCAAACCCTTGACCATTTGGAAGACAACATTCGCCGTGTTATTGCCGATATACAGCCGTGGCGGTCATATGCCAGAAATCATATTTAAAAAGTAATGCCACAAGATTATCTTGCGGATAAATAAAATTCATGTCAATCGAATAATCCATCGTTATTTTATTGCAATTTAAAGTTCTATAGCTCTAAAAAAAAACACCCTTTATAAACCACACTAAAGAGTTACCTACTTTGAAATTTAACAATTACGTCAAAAACAGAAACGACAAATTGATAAAGCCGTACAACCAGAAACAAGATCTACATATTTGAAAGCATTGCCTCTCTTTGGAAAAGTTCAAGAAACACTAGACCAATGAGCATAACTCGTCATATAACTACAATATTTTACAGATTTTTCTTGTAAGACCTGTTACATAAGTACAGCGTCAATAATATTTTGATTTCTTAAGTACGGTTATTATATCACATTGCCGAATGTCTGGACTTGATATAATTTTGTCCTTCCTTCTTTATCGATGGAAAAACGGTGAGTTTTCTATTCTTACAGATACACATAACTCTTGTATTTTTTAAATAAATACCTATTTCATTTTCTATATGGGTGTCCAATTTAAGGTGAATTAATCGACATCTTAGCAGAAATTTGGCAGGCACCACTACGTTAATTCAGATTTTCTATTGAAACGGTGATAATCTAAATTCCGGACTAAACAATGACTAAAGAAGCAATTTTTCAAATAGCGAGGTCATCTGCTTGTTTTTCTCTAAATATCAAAGAATAAATGGCCAGCATTTAGCACCAAACGCGCAAAAATAATCCAAAACGTCAAAGGATAAACTGCTTTCTCAAACTGTAAAAGACTACGACTTTCTGGTCTTGATAAGCGACAACAACAAACTCGTCCTTCTATAACGTGTATCTTCATCTGGTTTCTTGTAAAAGGTCAATGTCCCTCTTTAAACGTTCTGACCATTACCTTGGCGAGTACCAAGTTATGAAATAGGCAGTAGTAAGATAGTAGGCGGCTTTTCACAGCTATCTCTGGTCCTAACCCACTTTCTTCTTTGGCAAGAATGTCAAATCAGACAAATTTCGAAAATATCGCAATTGAAAATCAACAGCTGGAAATAATTACTTATGTGAACGTGAACGAAACAGAATATACTCAGGATAATAAAAAAATATTCACACTGCACGAACTTTCACAATTTAAATTTACGCAAGTTGAAAAATGTTCAAGTAAATTTCAATTTAAAAAAAATATATATTCTCGATACAAGTGGATTTTTTCAGCACTAGGCTAGTACTTGGAACAAAATAAATATTGCCCCTTGTTTACAAATTCTATTTTTTAAATTTTTAAAGGAAATAGAGATTACGCTCGAATCTATCTCGCATATTCACAACCACTCAAAGAAACATTGAGAAATAGTTAGGTAAATCCACGAAAACAAGTGGGAAAACTGAAGAAAATCGATGCCGGGCAGAGATAACTACAGAGTTCAGCAGGAAATGTAAGGGCTGAAGATAAATTCTTAATATCGGAACTTACTCTGTTAATAGCTTCCGTTTCTATCCGCTGTCTTTTATTTTGTGGGCCATCTCCATTGAACGCCATTTTAGAAAACACTTTTTAACTCCCGATAAACCTACAACCTCAACCCGCAACAGGACGCGCAGAACTGGGAAAGCAGGAATCGAACAGGACAGTGGGGAAAATGAAAAATATCACTGAATAGACCGGGAAGACTGACATTGGCTCGGTAACTCCACGCCCTCTACAATGAAACTATCAAATCAATAATTGCGGCATGAGGATTTTCATAGGAAAACACAGATGTCGCCAATTGTACTTTCAATTCAATTAGATATTTCAAGATTTGACTCGTAATAATGGGAAAAATGGTTTGTTTTCTTCTTGAAATGGATTTCAAGAAAAAATTCTTTGTGAAGTCATGGGTTCGATGATCGCTGAAGCGGCTACAGTACATTTTCGAACGTGATCACTGATCACACAAATGTCAAACAATTTTAATGGTTATAATAAATTGTGAAATTATGTTTATAGCTTTGTACATTAATAATATCTATTCTATATTCTAAAGCTTATAGTTTTGTGAATTAATTTCAATAGATTTGTAGGTGAATTCATTTTTTGATTCACTCTCAAATTAAACTTAGGTGGAAGAAGAAGTATTATATCTATTAAATATTCAGAAATATTACCTATTAAGGAAGAGGAATCCATCTACATGTATATCTGCTGACACAATGTAATAGTACAATAATTGTACTATCAGCAATATGTATTTCCATAATATTTTCCATGCATCATATTGCACACCTTCTTAATTCAAAGATTTCCATAGAGCTCTCATAAAAGCTAGGGGGTTCATAATCATTATGAATGTACTCAAGAAATAATTAGGTATTCCACTGGACAACTATTTGCTTTCCTGAAGATCGTTTTACTTGTAGGGAGACTAGAAATATATTAATAGTGAACAAATGTTTTTGCTAGTTCTAAAATGCCAACGTTATCAACTCAAGAAAAAATAAAAATTTTGAAGTGGTATTTTGGTGGTAATTCGATGGGAGATATTACAAATTTGTTTATTAATGAATTTGAAGGGAAGCCAATTCCGGCAAAATCTACCATTTCTAAAATTGTTAAAAAGTTTGAGAAATATGGATGTGTTCAGTATTGCAGGCATTGTCTTAATTTCGATGAACCACGTATAAAGACAATTAATAAAGAGCGTGAACAAAGGGAATCAAATGTTTGTGCTGCTGTCGATGCCAATGAAAATATTACAAGTAAACAAATTGGAAAACAATTGAATTTAAATGACAGAACTGTACGGAATATACTGAAGAGGAAAGGCTACCATTGTTATAAACTAAAAAATTATCAGGTTCTGTGGAAAAAGTGATTAATCATAGTGTATATTTTTGTATTAAATATTTTGCATTTGCATTTTTCTTTATATGTATGGAGTGAGTACCACAGAACAATAAATATATGTGAGTACTGCCAGCATAGGCTACTGACGTCACAGAACAACAAGCAAATATTGTTTTGATAGGTTATTTGTAAACGTAAGGAAAACAGTGATTTTATTCTTTAATAATATGTTGATTTCTGTTATCTGATTGAAAATCTTGTTTTTCTAGTAATATAATAATTTCACTTGTTTAGGTTTAGATTTTAATTTTTATATAGTAATATGTACAAATATTTTGAATTATAAAAATAAATACCTACAACCATAACTTATCATGAGTTTTTCATTCAATCGTCTTTCATGTTTTTGATAAGCTCCCTTTGATAATTGTTTTTTAAACTAGTTCATCAAAAATCAGAACTTCAAATATCATTTCCATGGAATGAAGGAGATTCAGAAATCAGAGTTGATCATAATATTTTCTGTTGAATACCTTGGTGAAATTCATCAGTGTGCATAGACCTATAAAAACATGTTTCTTATTTTCCAATTTATTTATTTACAACTTTTCCAACTTTATTTACTTTTTGAGCATCACAATCAAATTCGACATAAAGAATTCAAATTTTTATGAAAATAATGTGGATAAAATAGAACCACAGGCTAATCTGTGATAGAACCACAGACTAACTAGTAATCTGTGATAGAACATTCAAATAGTATATTAATTATCAAAAACTGTAAGCATATTTCACCGATCGCAGATTCCATTAATTGTCTGAGAGCTGTAGTTTTCAAAATTCTTGATATTTTTATTTATTTTGTTCAAACCTAAAATATTCATTCACAATCACAGCCATTCCCGATTCAAGGGTAGGCAGCGCCCTCTTCAGCATGCTTTTTCAGCTAAAGGTGAGATATTGTAAACAAAAATATTTTGAGTGTTATTTGTGAAGAAAGAAATATGATGGACAAAGAAAATAGTGTATTCCTCAGTTTAACTGAATATTTCCGGTATTTGAAAGCAACTCCAAATAATAGGAATGTGATAGAAGGTGAATTCATTCTAATTTAAGAATAATCGTCCATTATCTAAAAAACAAACATTTTAGGAGAAGCGGTCTTGAATGCATGTAATTATGTGTGGGAATATAGGTAAAAGTATTAGTATTATGCTTAGAATTGTTCGGCTTATGCTTGCAGACTTCAGCCCTTTCAGCAGATCCTCATGAAATCAGAGGAAAAATAATTACAACTAAAGAAACTGCAACAATATCAGCTTTCAGCTGTTCTTGTAAGGCTGGATTAGGAGGCAGATGTAAACATATATCAGCTCTAGTCTTACATTTTACCAGGTTGTATAATTTTTATTTATTTTATGTCTGAATCAGGACTTCCAATTGAACAATAATATAGACACAATATAATTGTTGGTTTTTTGCTTTTCCTTTGGTTTTTATCATTTCAGAACTGACCTCCTCAAATTGGAAAATATTTCAAGCACTGATATCAAATGCTGGTGGAAAAACGAAAAAAAAGAGACTGGAAATAAATATAAAGCACTACCTCTTCTAAAAATACCCTGCCTTAAGGACAAAGTCCCAAAAAGACCCTTGATAACATCTCAAGATGAAGAAGAGAAGATATTAGAAATATTTTAATTGCCAGATTGCCTTCATCGAGCATTGCAATTCATAAGTAGGTAATAACTTTCATGTCGTATGTAATACTGTAATGAGTGATTTTCAGGACTAGGTTATGTAAGGTTCCGAATGTGGAAGGATCTTGCATGAAAATATATGGAACCATTATCAGAAATGCAGAAAATTCCATTTTCATGCAGAATTTTTACAATTTTGGGTCTGAAATTAATTTTAGATGCACTCAATGTATCAGAAAATACAATAAGTTAACTATGTTTGACAGTATTGATATATGTGTATCGACAATGCAAGATAGAGGTCAATGGGAAGAAGAAAGGAAGTATAGAGTTACTGGCTCACGATGCTACGACTTATATACTTTTTCGAAAAATGATTGGGAAGAGAAATGTAGTAAATATTTTTTTCCCAAGCATTTTTCGAATATCTATACAAAACATAGCATTAAATGCGAGCCAATGGCCCGAAAAGGTTTCAGGGTTTTCTATACAAAAAATAGGTCTTGTGATATGTAGAAGTGAACCATGGCTGGCATATTCTGCTGACGGAATTTTGTTAAAGAATGGCAAGCCCTATGGTCTTTAAGAAATAAAGTGTCCATTCAAAGGTAACAAATTCTTCATCAACATCTTGAAAATAATATTAAAAAAAAAATATCTTTATATTTCAGCAAAGCAAGCCTCTGACTTGGGGAATTGTGAATATATTATAAAAGAGAATAATAATTATGAACTGAAAAAAAACATAAATACTTTGCACAGGTGCAGGTGGGAATTGCAATCCTAAATTTAGACATTTGCCACTTTATTATTTATTTTTCAAGCAATAATTCATTCATTGAAATTAAGGTGCCCTTTGATGAAGAATACACATATAATATGTTAACTTCTTTGAAAAAAAACTATATTGAGAAAATGTTACACCATATTTGTAATGAATAATTGAAAAATTAATATATTTTTTGAAATAAAATTCCAGTTATTCTATTTCCACTTATTAAATGAAACGGGTTCTCTGTTTGCTCTACTGTTGCATCCATAAACACAACAAAACACCTTTGATTTCGTTATTTTAGGGCAGTAATCACTATCCATAATGTTGAAATAAATATTAGATAAATGATGAAACTCTAGAACACAACTCTTATAACTCCTCGAACACTAAAATATAAAAATTTAAAATGCAGAAATGCACGCCGTCAAAGCTTTCACTCCTACCGTACCTTAAGCCGATATTACAGTTTCTTCCGATAGGTGGCTTGGAGATGAACTTGAATCGCTAATAGATAAACTAGATTAGTTTGTCTATGATCACAAAAAATTTTTCAGTAGAATGTCGAAGGCATAGATAAACTAGTTTGTTTAGTTTGTCTATGGTCGAAGGTAAAAGGTATTGTCAAATAAATGAAATTTTGACATTTTAGGTTTTGTCTCTATGTTTATCAGATCTTAGGTTGGATTTTGTTTTAAATGAAAATTAGAAATATTTTCAAAGGTATTCTAATTGGAGTCCCAATAGGAGTTACTTTAATTGATTCACTTGGATATGTAGCACGGGTAGATGGAATTTCTATGCAACCTGCTTTGAATCCAGATCAAGATCAAACAGATTACGTTCTCTTGAATAAATGGGCTGTTAAGAGTTATCAAGTACAAAGAGGGGATATTATTGCTTTGATATCGCCTAAGGATCCTTCCTTAAACATTATAAAAAGAATTGTTGGAGTGCAAGGTACATTGCGGTTTTCAAATATTTACTCATTCTGTTGACGAATATTTTTAGGTGATATAATAGAAACAATAGGATATAAGAATCATATTGTGAGAATACCAGAAGGTCACTGTTGGGTGGAGGGTGACCATACTGGTCATTCTATGGATTCAAATAATTTTGGACCAGTATCTCTTGGACTAATCACTGCTAAAGCTACATGTATCGTTTGGCCTCCTTCTCGTTGGCAGTTTCTCAGTTCGTCCCTTCCTGAATCAAGATTACCTCTGAACCTTTCTCCTCCTACTTTGTTATATTCTGCGTAACTATAGTGAAGACATCATAGTGTAATTCTTACTGTCCCTAGGTTCGATTTCAGAATACAACATGCGTGCAATCTCATTAGTCAATCGAATTGAGTTTGAGTTTAGGGGAAACGTTGCTAGGAATGCAATAGTATTAGGTGATTTAGATAACGATGGATCCAATGAATTGGTAATTGGGAGCGATAATGGAAAAGTTGCTATATTCAAGGTTTGTGTTCAGTTCTAATCCTTACAATGAACTAATTCAACTGAAAATGATGTTGATTTATAGGGAAGAAGAAAATTTCAAGTTATTTCAAATTTGAGTTTTGTTAGTTGCATAGCTATTGGTGATATATTTAACGAGAAACAAAATAATCTAGTGATAGTCACTGCTGATGGTTGGTGTTATATTTATAAGGCAATTATAAGGAAGAAAGTAGTTGAATATGAAGAAACAGCGGTTGAAGATGTGGATGCGGTAAGTGATAATTTCAAACCTCATTTTTTGTCATTAAGTACATGTAAAGACTAGTTACGAAATATTGTGATATCATCGGTAATATTTGTAGATTGATGGACAGGTCTTTTCCGGAGAAAGCACAGATGGTTTGAAAGATGATCAACCTGTTTCATCAAATAAATTCTATAAAGAAACAGAGGATGAAGACGAAATGTTGCTCACCTGTGTGCATACACAGCGTATTCCCGCCAATTCTAAAGTGAGATCAAATTGTCTAATTCTCAAGAGCGGATCTGAATTTAACATTGCAGGATATTTTATTAGCTGATGTAAATGGAGATGGGTCTATAGAAATGGTCTTGGGACTTACAGATCGCGTAGTGCGTTCCTATAGATGGATTCCTAACGTAGGAACAAGAAATAAATCTTTCAGTTCTACTTCTAGTTCCGAAGAAAAGGAGAATAAAGTGGATAACTGTTTAGGTATGTCTTTAGTTGTGTCAGTGTTAATTCAGAAGATGTTTTTCTATCAATAGAATATTTGACAACATTTTCAGATTATTCTAAAGTAGATTTATCAAATCACATCAGTAATTTGAAAATTTTCTAAAAAGTAAAACTCCAAAGTACCAACTTCTGATAACGATTGTCTTGTATAGGTAAATTGGTAGCCTTGAACAAATGGGAATGCGCCAACCAGATAGGCTCAATAACTCTGCATCATTCAGAGGATGGGCAGCCTTCCCTTCTGATCGCCCAACCTGGGGGTACGTTCATGCGCATCAAATGTCCTTGTGAACAGACCTGGAGACAGGACCTCGAGAATTCGGAGACGAGTACGAACAGTACCTCGAGCGATTCCACTTCAAGTTCCCTTGTCGATTATCAGTACTTGGGAATCTCCAGGATGAGGAGTCGGAACATATCCACCGAAATTCTGGGTGATTTCAGGACTGCCACACCGAATGCGGATAAGGAAAGTCTTGAAGGGGATGAGGTGTCCACAAACAATCAGGCTAGGCCTTACGCTTTGGCCACTTTGGACGGAACTATTATGCTTGTTAGGAATGAGGTTATACTTTGGTGAGATTTTGCTTCTTTATTTCTGATAAAGTTCTTATTGCACTATGCCTTTCTTGTGTCTGTTTATTAGCTAAATTATTCACCGATGGCACTTATACACCGTACCTTTTTGATACTTGCTTCATGTTGTAAGATCCGAGCTACAAACCTTCAAAAATTCAACATTCATTACAAGTTCTGTTGGGGTAATGTTTTTGTTCATGAATTCCATAAATATGTGAGAGATTATTACAACAATTTCTGTATTAATACTTGTATTTAAACAAAGTACAAAAATTAGTGCGACATTAAAAGAAGCGTCATTTATAATAATCAAACCTGACTTAGAAATCAAGTAGAGGATTAAATTTTATCTTATTTTATCTTATAAAGCCTTTGCTGCACTATAATTTTCTATGCCTATTTCTTAGCACAATTTCTCAGAGATGACACTTATACCAATGCCTCTTTTCAGCTTGATATAGGTGATAAATGCAGAGCTGCAAAAATTGGAAAATGTAATATTTCTCTCAAGTTTTTTGAAATAGTGGTCTTATTTCGTTCATACATTTTTCAGGAATGACTTACATTATCTCAATTTTTCATAAAAAGAAAAGAATTTAAGTACTATATTTCATAAGAACCTTATTTACAATAATTAGACCTGAATAAAGGCACAAAAGCATTTAGGTTCACTATATCTTGCAAAACCCCTATTACACTTCAATTTTTTGTGCCTCTATATTTTCAATTTTATTTCCTAGCTCAATTTCACACAGATGACACTTATACCCCATGTCTTTTTTGAAGCTTGGTTCTGGGAATAAGTTCAGAGATGCATATGTTGTAAAATATAATATTTATCTCAAGCTTTTTGGGATAGCGGTCTTATTTCATTCATACATTTTTCAGGAATGACACACATTATCTCAATTTTTCATAAAAAGAAAAAAATTTAAGTACTTTATATCATAAGAACCTTATTTACAATAATTAGACCTGAATAAAGGCACAAAAGCATTTAGGTTCACTATATCTTGCAAAACCCCTATTACACTTCAATTTTTTGTGCCTCTATATTTTCAATTTTATTTCTAGCTCAATTTCACACAGATGACACTTATACCCCATGTCTTTTTTGAAGCTTGGTTCTGGGAATAAGTTCAGAGATGCATATGTTGTAAAATATAATATTTATCTCAAGCTTTTTGGGATAGCGGTCTTATTTCATTCATACATTTTTCAGGAATGACACACATTATCTCAATTTTTCATAAAAAGAAAAAAATTTAAGTACTTTATATCATAAGAACCTTATTTACAATAATTAGACCTGAATAAAGGCACAAAAGCATTTAGGTTCACTATATCTTGCAAAACCCCTATTACACTTCAATTTTTTGTGCCTCTATATTTTCAATTTTATTTCCTAGCTCAATTTCACACAGATGACACTTATACCCCATGTCTTTTTTGAAGCTTGGTTCTGGGAATAAGTTCAGAGATGCATATGTTGTAAAATATAATATTTATCTCAAGCTTTTTGGGAAAGCGGTCTTATTTCATTCATACATTTTTCAGGAATGACACACATTATCTCAATTTTTCATAAAAAGAAAAAAATTTAAGTACTTTATATCATAAGAACCTTATTTACAATAATTAGACCTGAATAAAGGCACAAAAGCATTTAGGTTCACTATATCTTGCAAAACCCCTATTACATTTAAATTTTTTGTGCCTCTATATTTTGAATTTTATTTCCTAGCTCAATTTCACACAGATGACACTTATACCCCATGTCTTTTTTGAAGCTTGGTTCTGGGAATAAGTTCAGAGATGCATATATTGTAAAATATAATATTTATCTCAAGCTTTTTGGGATAGCGGTCTTATTTCATTCATACATTTTTCAGGAATGACACACATTATCTCAATTTTTCATAAAAAGAAAAAAATTTAAGTACTTTATATCATAAGAACCTTATTTACAATAATTAGACCTGAATAAAGGCACAAAAGCATTTAGGTTCACTATATCTTGCAAAACCCCTATTACACTTAAATTTTTTGTGCCTCTATATTTAGAATTTTATTTCCTAGCTCAATTTCACACAGATGACACTTATACCCCATGTCTTTTTTGAAGCTTGATTCTGGCAATAAGTTCAGTGATTCATATGTTGCAATAGTATATTGTGCAACAATTGGGGAAAGTCCAACTTTTCTCGCGAGTGTGGAAGTTTGTGGCACGAACCTGAAAGACGAGTGCCGCAAACACACGAGCGAGAAAAGGACTTTCTCCACATGTTGCACACTATACTTCTCCTACAACTGCACAAATTTCAATAATTCAAGTAATGGACATGATTCAAATCAAAATGACCTTTGTTGGCAGTAGGTGCTAATTTATTGCGTTTCCATAGAAACGACTCAAAAACCCAATTTCATTGGTCTACCAAGGGAGGTGTGGGCAAAGTGCCGTGGGGAACAATATTTCCCACAGTATGCGCAATACTAGTTTTGCAATTGAGTAAACTATGCAGAATACGCTACTTTTCATAGCAGTTGTAGGAAAAATATAATATTTATCTCAAGCTTTTTGGAATAGTGGAATTTTTCAGGATCATTCATGATTAGTTCATGAATGAAATAAGAGAGAGAGGAAAAAAATTGAAGTGGAATTATCAGAAGCTTTGTTTATAATAATTAGACCTGATTTAGGCACATAGGCCTTTTGCTTCGCTATATCTTATACACTTCAATTTTTTGTGCCTATATTATTCTTGACTCAATGTCACACAGATGACATTTATACATCAAGCCTTTTTGAAGCTTAATTTGACTGGTAACTTAGTATTTCCCTTCATAAATTTTTGAGCTTCATGTTACATTTTTCGGGATTAGTAGAATTGGACAAGAAATGAAGAATAAGCTGAAATTACAGAAGCGTTATTTAAAAATGTACCACACTTAGGCATGATGACATGCATATTTCTTTCGAAAGTCAAGCACATGGTCAGTGAGGCACAAAAATGGGCATAAAAGGGTAGTATAATAAGGGGTTGAAAAGTTTTAAAATTGATATTTCTTAGGGCTATGGCTGTAGATCACCAAATCTTCGCATTGACCAAACTGGATGTGACAGGTACGGGTTCAGATGACATAGTCGTTTGTTCTTGGGACGGTCAGACATACATACTAGATCAGGACAAGAATTCCGTCAGATTCCATCTGGAACAACCTGTTCAGGCTTTCAACAGCGGTTATTATAATTTAACACCCAATGAACCACCAGTTACTTGTTTGGTTTATGTCACCTTCAAAAATACGGTAATATGAATTTTTCATCTTTTCCTTAGTGTTATTGATTATTTTTATTTGAAGGTCATAATCTACTATGATATCCCGCTCCATGATCTCACAATTAGGAAATTTGAGCCTGATCTATCCTTGTTGGCAATGAAATTAAACGAAGAAGAAAATGGTGCAGAGGATAAGGTGAAGGATTTCGATAAAAATACAAAAAAATCACTTGTTAGTTATTTATTGTATAATTTGAATTCTTGAAATTAAGTACAATTGTATAATTTTATTTTATACAAAATGATTCTCTATAACCTAAAAGATTTCAATGAACAGAAATGGTTTTAGTTTTATACAAGAGATCATTTGTAATTGGAAAAAAATTAAAAATGTACATTAAATACAATATGGACAATATGGGACTGTAAATTTTGAATTTTAAATAAAACTACCTGTACAAGAAATTAGCCTTTTTTAGTTTGATATTCCTTTTTCGAGTCCCTTGGAATTTGTTATAATACAATGATAATCTCTTAGTTTTTTTTTGAGACATCGGAAAGATCAAGTTTTTTTGCAACAAAAACATTTTAGGCCTTACATTTAATTATTATATCTAACGATCACATAACATTTTACAAATTCTTAATTAACTACGATATGTACATTAATGAGTAACTAGTGATATTCGATGAACTACATTGATGCCCATTTGGCACTTTTTTGACTAGTTCTTATGATCTTTCAATCTTTAAATTCGTTTATTTATTGTGTTGGTCTTCCGAAAAAATATACAATATATTTCAAATACTTCTTTCTATCGATGTTCTTCGAAAACCATCAATCAGAGCTTCAACAACTTTTCATCTTGTATTCTTTTTCTCCTTAAAAAAAATTCTGTTTGGTTTCTTGCAGGTTCACAGTAAAAACTAACAATAATAAAATTCCACTTTATTCACAGAATAAATAATATTTACATAAATTCATCCATCAAGTTTGAAGAATGCGTAATTTTCCTTTATTTATTTATTACGTTGTATATCTTTTGCAATATCGTTGTTGATCTAGGCCGAGATTTCTGGTTATTTGAAAAATAACCAGAAAAAAGAATACAGGAATTACACCCTTCTTTTAGGAGGGTGTTATGTTGACTTGTAAGTTGTTAACTTGATTCTACTTTTTGTATTCTCTGTTAACATTTTATTTTGTCATAGTAACACTCTCAATTTCTTCTAATGGAAACTTTGCTGTTTGAAATGATAACTAAAGTTATAACAAATAACTTTGTCTGAGAACAAGAAGGTTTCGTAATTATTGAGGTTCTGATTATGAAATCACAAAAATCGCTATATACAAGATGATTTTCAGAACATGGCTCTCTAAGAGGAGAGAAAACATCGTTCAAATTCATTCGTCTCTAAAACTAATATTGCTGAGCTCTGACAATCGGGAATACTGCCATTTTCATTTTCTCTCCCATCCCGAGTTGTACATCCACGAAGATTCGTCCCTTGTTTTGCTCCAGGTTGATTCTACGCCGTTTTCCTGCAAAAAAAATTATATGAGCAAAATATCCCAGTTATATTGAATAATTACAAGGACCTGAAGGTGTTCATCAAGGTTCAGTGAAAGTTCCCAATTTTTTATATTCATTTTGTGATATTTGCTGGAAATTGGACACTGGACAAAAAATAATGAGACTACACACGCTGAAAATTAAAATAATGGTATTTCTCTATTTCAGTATCGTAATGAGTTCATTACAGTTCTAAAAACAGTGCTGTAATGAACTCATTACAGCATTATTTTCAGTTATATTTTTTGTTTTGTGGTTGTCTCTACTGCCTTTCAATCCAATCAAATTTCAACAAACGTCAATAATTGTCAACATAATGTATAATTTGGATATAGTGAAATGATTTGCAGCATTATTCGCAATTTCTATTGATCCTGGTGGTGGTAAATCGATTTCGTCAGACATTATTCATGAATTTCATGCGTAATTTTAAATTATTTGAGAATTCGAAACGTACGATTCAAATTAAAATTCCGTAATCTGTCAATTTTCGTAACAGTCACACCAACTGTCAAGATACAATACAAAAGTCACTAGGATATAAAATCCAAATTTTTCATTGGATTTCGACAACATTTCACAAAGCTTGACTGAAATAGAGAAAATATCGTCTAATACTCGTTGCAGAAGGCAATTCCAACACTCTTGAGTTCGAAAACGAGCGACGAAGGAGCGAAAATTTCTCATTCGTGTTGGAATAGGAACCCATTCAGCAACTTGTTTTAGAATATACTATTGTCAAGTTTTCTTTTGTATTTGTATATTTGTATTTTTGTGTCTTAAAAAATTTTTCGCATATCTTGTATGTTTCCAAAAAAGAGGTATATTTACTTTTTGTCTTGTTAAGATCACACGTTATTAGGTGTACAAATACAAAATCACTGTTTTACTTCGAGTATTTTATTGTGAAAGATGATGTCTGTGCCAATGCTCCACAATCGATTCAAGTCCTCAAATATGGAACTCGTGAAGTTATCGAGAATATATGAGACAACAAATGTGCGAATTGATCAAGGAAAATTTCATGATTTCAGTATTTGCACACCTCATAACGCATACGAGGCCTTTTTTCGCAATTTTCGAGGAAAATTGATAGAAAGTCGGTAGGTACGTGTCTGCAATTTTGTGTTACCTACCCTATAGCCATTTTGAGTGCTTCTATCATCTAAATTATGTAAAGCTTGATTATTTACCCCGAATTGTGGATGACTCATGCCCGTAGAGCTGAGGTAATCCATGTTAGAGTAATAAGCAGGGTAATTGTTGTAACCGTTGGCAGAACTGTTCGATGGATTTAGCATTGGTGCCTGTGAGGACGAGCCCCAAGATCTGTGTTGCTCCAATGTGAAGCTGTCGATCGAGGCGGGTGACCAGATACTGCCACCATTCGTAGAGTTGATATACATCGATGATGATATCTGAAAAAAAATAAAAATAATCAGCTTAGGTATATGTCTAAGATTATCAATAGTTATTTGAAAAAATTCTGAATCTATGGTTTTCAATTAATCTCTATGCTTAATGTCAAACTGACATCTGATAAGATTCTCTGAAAATCTATGCTCATCAATTTTAAGGTTAGATGTCAAAGTATAATCATCGAAAATGTAAAAATCATGCTTGAGCATAGAATTTGGCTAGTTCTGGAGTTCTCTTCTTAATCAATCGAGAATTAAAAAAAAATAATAATAAAGTTTGAAAGTAACTAATTACCGAAGGTGAGTTTGTTGCTGCCGTTGTTACAGGTATTTCAGACTTGACGTAAGCTGTAGGACTTCCTCTAAGATGTGACGCAGGATGTATAACAGGCGATCCTGCAGAAGATCTGAAAATAAATTTATTTTTATTCATTTGTGAACCATAGAATATTCTTGTAGATTCTCATTAAAGAACATGTTGCTTAATTAATTCTTAATTGAATGTTCTTACCCTGTACTGTTGTTATTTGACACTGGAGTTGTTGCTGGCTTTGTTACAATATTAGTAGTTGGTTTACTTTTGAGCCTTGTTGTTGTTTTTTCTGTAGGCTGTTGTTGGGTGTGTTGCTTCTGCTGCTGTCTACATTTTGCTCTCCTATTCTTAAACCAAACCTGTAAATTGAATTAATACATTCAATTAATCGATCCTAATGTATTCTACTTAGAGAAAACCAATATTAATAGTTTCCAAAAAGTAGATAATGTTTACTTGTACGGTTGTTATGTCTTTGATCAGCCAACGTGAGTCTTCAATGGATTATTGTTCATGTGGGAGGTCCCACAATTTAAAGTTATTTGGCCACAGAACCAAAAAAGTATTCAAAATATATACCCTCTCAAGTTGATTTCTTTGGGCCTATTCAGCACTCGCAACACATTCATTCAATTTTTGTACTCCAAATCCCATCAAAAGCTCGAATTCTATTTTCATAGTTTCTTCCCGAAGAAATTTCCGTTTGTCTCCCATTAAATAAAACACGTTCTTAACCATCATTAGCGGACACAAAGGAACAAACGGAGTCAAACGTGTGGCAACAATAAAATAGCTCAGACCTTCAACAATACGCAAATAACGGATGAAAGAGAATTACAACAATGTAAGTTGTAATAAATCAGTTAAGGGCTTCGAGTTCTGCAACGGATCCCGACAAGGGCAGCCTGATTAGCCCTCCGATCTTATTCTAAGGCACGTAGCACCCACCCCCTTTGTTTGTTAAGTTTCCCTTTCGAAAATTAGCCTTTTGGATATTCATTTTCCATAATGAGCGTTGGAAGTCGAGTCAACATAGAGGAGGCGCGAAGGCGTGCCTAAGCGCTGAATATCAATTGAACCACAGAATTATAATAGGTACTTAAGTCACGCATTGGCGTAGACATAGAGTAATAAACATATTACTCTGAGGGCGTAGATTATTATTAAATATTTTTTCTTTACACGATTTCAGATTCATTATAGAGAATAATTAACCAAAAGGCTATGGACACGGCAAGGTATAGAAATCGATACGTTGTCGCGTGATTCTCAAGTGACGCTGTTACAAAACGAAGCCTTTGAAATGCTTGAAACGAGAGCAAACGCAATTGCACTTATTACTTTACAAGCATGAGGTTTCTGTTCTTCGTCAATATCGAGTTAGGAAGCGTTTCTCGTGAATTTAAGCTTTCAAATTCTTATACAGTAAAAACACACGATAAAAATTCATGCAATTTGATTATGACACAAAGATACGTAGAATATTCTATGCATCTCAGTAGTGGTAAAATCTCCGCCTTTTTATTTTTTCAAGTGGATCAAAATTTATTTGATGAAGAATTTTAAAGGAAATCAGTAGTTACCTGAACTCGAGACTCTGGTAAATTTATCTTGAGTGCTACTTCTTCCCTCATGAAAATATCTGGATATCTCGTTTTGGCGAATAGAGTTTCCAGAACGTCAAGTTGTGCTCTTGTGAATGTTGTTCTTTCCCTACGTTGCTTTCGTTGGTTTCCTATAAAAAAAACATTTTGAATATACTTAAAAAAAAGTGTTTCCGCCCGGGATCGAACCGGGGACCTTCCGCGTGTTAGGCGGATGTGATAACCACTACACCACGGAAACTTGTTGTTAAGCAAAGTGAAACATTTGGGTTATGACATTGTATGTTATTACATACAATGTCATTATTCGAATGCTTCACGAATGACTAAATTTCAGAAAGAGGTACCAATTAGCAAATTCATAGATGTTAGAATTGAACTGAACACGTTATATTGTAAAGGGTGTTTTTTTAGAGCTATAGAACTTTAAATTGCAATAAAACAACGATGGATTATTCGATTGACATGAATTTTATTTATCCGCAAGATAATCTTGTGGCATTACATTTTAAATATGATTTCTGGCATATGACCGCCACGGCTGGCTCGGATGTAGTCCAATCTGGACGTCGAATTTTCGATGACTTTTTCCAACATTTCTGGTCGTATATCGGCAATAACACGGCGTATGTTGTCTTCCAAATGGTCAAGGGTTTGTGGCTTATCCGCATAGACCAATGACTTTACATAGCCCCACAGAAAGTAGTCTAGCGTTATTAAATCACAACATCTTGGAGGCCAATTCACAGGTCCAAAACGTGAAATTAGGCGGTCACCAAACGTGTCTTTCAATAAATCGATTGTGGCACGAGCTGTGTGACATGTTGCGCAGTCTTGTTGGAACCACAGCTCCTTTTGTTTGTTGACGTAGCCATTCAACCAGAAGTGCGCTTCATCGCTAATGGACGTAGTGCGCGATACGTATTCCGCACAGAACCATTTTTTTCGAAATAAAATTGCACTATTTGCAAGAGTTGTTCAGGCGTGAGTCTATTGATGAATTGCCAAACCAAACTGAGAATAAATCACTTGACAGCTGTTAAATCGGTCGCCATCTTGAACAGAAATGACAACTTAAAGTTATATACCTCGAAAAAAAACACCCTTTATATTGGCATTTGTAATTGATTTCTTTCGGTCTAGGGTAGCGCTGTTTATAATTTGTGAACTAGAAATAGCATTCAAATTTAAATTCCTGGATTGAAAAATTGATTAGGATAAAGGTTGACTAAACTTTCAAAAAATGTTCAGGTGGTTATTCAATTAGATGTATGATTTATCATTACCCCCATATTTACATTGATCATACTGAGACCAAGTGTTCTTGTAATTTTGTTCTTCAGGAGGATAACCTGGATTATATTGCATTGAATTACCTCCTGGATATCCCATGGACGAATGAAGAGAATCCACTGGTATCCCATGCAAACCTAGGCCCGGAACGGAATAAGGAGCAGTTTTCAGGTACGCCATCCCAGCGGTACCACCTCCACAGGTACCTCCAAAGCCAGGAAAGGTTAATTCGCTCTCTGGGTTGCATCTGGAATAATGAGAATAACTAAATTAGCCATAATTTTTTGCTCATTCGTAAAAAGAAGGTAAAAAATATCAAGATTGGGTCAAAACGCAAAAAAAAACAAAATAAGAAAAGTTTAGATCCTCTTCAAAACATTTTAATTTATATCCATCAACATTAGAAATCTTTTGAAAACCTAAATATGTACTTATTAGAGAGCCACCTTGGACACCAACTATTCGTACAATCACACAACATTATGATTGAAACAAACTCTAATAAAAAGAATTCATCGTCAATTTTCAAACAAATATCAGTTTGATATAAACATTCACATGTCAATACAAATCTTAATACACAAGTTAAAACATCTGTGATATCATTTTACACAGAATTCTACAAGAAAAGTCAATATAGAAGCAAATCCAGCAGATGGCATTTCGAATCAATTTAAATCGGTACTGATGACAAAAATCTATACAAATAGATGCTTAATTTAATGGAGATCAGGAGATCGCAGAAATGTGTATACTTAAATAAATACACTGCGCAAAAAAATTTAGCACATTCTGAAAATCTCAATTTTAATGAAACTTAACTCTACATTGACTTTATAACTTATTTTTTATGTTCTCTCGGGAAGGTTTTGAACGAAACAAGACACATTAAATGGAAGAAAAATTCAGGATTTCACCGAATCTTATGTGAAAGAAGAGAAATAACAATTTTCAAAATACTGGAATGCTGATAAGTGATTTAATACTTGGTATTTCCACCCCTTGCGTTAATTACAGCTCGGCAACGACGGTTCATACTCAAAATGAGTGATCTTAACATGTTCTGATCTAATCCTTCCCAGATTTCTCTGAGTTGGATTCCCAAGTCATTAAGAGTAGCTGGATGATTTTCTGAACTTCTCAGCCTTCTATTGTGGTTGTCCCAAACCTGCTCAATCGGATTGAGATCTGGACTTCTTGCTGGCCATTCCATTCGAGAGACTTCAACCTCTTCAAGGTACTCCTGAACGTTGCGCGCATGATGGGGTCTGTCATTATCTTTCATAAAAATGAAATTTTCACCAATGTATGGGGCAAATGGCACTACATGCTCTTCAAGAATGCTCCTTATATACCTATCAGCATTCATAGCTCCATTATCAACGACCTCTAGGTCTGTGCGAGCAGTCAAAGATATTCCACCCCATACCATAATCGATCCTCCCCCGAAACCAGTAGTATTCAGGAAATTGCACTGATCATATTTTTCATGTGGACGTCTGTATACAAGGGAACGTCGATCACAATGGTAGAGGCAGAATCTAGAGTCATCTGTGAAGAAAACTCTTTCCCAATCAGCCTCTTCCCAATGGATATGCTCTCTCGCAAAATCCAAACGCGCCCATCGATGGGCTGGGGTAAGAGCTGGGCCTCTTGCCGCGACACGAGGCCTTAAATCATATTCTCTGAGGCGATTTCTTATTGTTTGAGTGCTAATTTGCACACCATGAGTTTGCTCAAGCAGATTTTGAAGGAGGCGAGCGGTTGCAAACCGTTGTCTCAACGAAGAAACTCTCAAATAACGTTCTTGAATGGCAGTTGTTACCCGTGGTCTACCCTGTCCTGGTCTTCGGACATTCATACCTGTCTCCCTGAATCGCTGCAACATTCTGGACACACTTGTATGGGAAACTCCAAACCTTCTGCAATTCTTGTGTATGTCCACCCTTCTTCTTGCACCGCTTGGGCACATTCCTCTTGGGTCAAATTGCGTGTTTCGCGTTGCATAGCGATCGACTGTAGAAAATCAAACGAAAGAAAAACTTTTGATCACTAGAACTGATCGAGAACAACTGATTTCAGAATGGAGCCAATACATTCAAAATCTGATAATCTCATCTTGTTTTATTCCTGCTGGGAAAAAGCATCTGTATTGAAGAAAAACGTTGAAAGTGGATAACATATGCATGCATTATTTTGATAAAAATAATTATCATTGAGAACACCTTCAGTTGTAGAATAAATTTGAGATTTCCATAATGTGCGTTAATTTTTTTGCGCAGTGTATATTCCTATTTAGGCATTTTCTCTGGAGCGATTTTAGCAAATTTTTTTTCTATCACTTTTGATCATATCTCTCTGTCCGGGAAACGCACGCTCAAAAACATAAAGAAATAAGGATTCATTCAATTTCAGCATATAGCGTTTTAAGTGATCCGTGAAAATATAACAGCATTGGCAATCTAGGAGTGGTTTAATTACATCCAAGTACTTCGTAATAATAAATGAATTATTTTACAGTTATTGATATCTCCTAGTCAACTTTACTACTATCGTTGGAGTAATTATTATAAAATCATATGAATACATAGTAGCAATCAATTGATTCTATACCAACTTTAGAATGTTAGTAGGTTATAAATTTCAATTCAATCTCTTTCATTTGATTTGCATCAATTGACGACCATTGATAAATATAAAATTTTTCTGATAATTATTGCCCAACTAATGAATTCCGGCAAATTGAAACAACCGATAGCCTTGAAAAATACAGTATAGACATATTAAAGTATACAACTTAAAGAAGGACTCTACTAATAACCATGTGGTTGAACAATAGCTAATCATTGCTTGTGAAAATAATATCCATTGGGTTTATTTCATGAAGATAATTTATTTCGAATAAAATGCCAACTTATTATTCGACCTATTTCATTTAGTGTTGTAAAACTAACATGCGTACATATCATTTTCTATTTATTGCTTTGTTGTGAATTTTCTTAATTTATTTTTCATTTGGTGTTGGTAGTTCGCAGTAGTAGTATGTGACCAGTTGTTCTTAATTTTTGGAAATTCGATTAGAGATGTTTTAAGGAATCAAATTGAAGCAGTTGTTTCGAATGAGGTGAAATTTACATGAAAGTAATGAAATTACTTTCATACCAAACCAATTGATTAAAATGACCGTTAGACGTGGTAAAAGGTTTTCCAATGAGATATTTTATTTTTATAAGGGATGTTTTTTTTAGAGGTATATAACTTTAAGTTGGCATTACTGTTCAAGATGGCGACCGATTTAACAGCTGTCAAGTGATTTACTCGCAGTTTGGTTTGGCAATTCATCATGAATAGACTCACTCACGCCTGAACAACGCTTGAAAATAGTGCAATTTCATTTCGAAAATAATGGTTTTGTGCGGAATACGTATCACGCACTACGTCCATTTTATTTTGTTTAGCGATGAAGCGCACTTCTGGTTCGATGGCTACGTCAACAAACAAAACTGCCGCATTTAGAGTGAAGCCTATCCTCAAGTGTATGTTGAAACACCATTACATCCAGAAAAACTGACTGTTTGGTGCGCTTTATGGGCTGGTGGAATCATTGGTCCGTACTTCCTCAAAAACGATGATGGCCAGAATGTTACAGTCAATAGTGATCGGTATAGAGCCATGATTACTAACTTTTTCATTTCTGAATTGAACAACCATGATGTCCAGGAGCTGTGGTTCCAACAAGACGGTGCAACATGTCACACAGCTCGTGTCACAATCGATTTATTGAAAGACACGTTTGGTGACCGCCTAATTTCACGTTTTGGACCTGTGAATTGGCCTTGTGATTTTACACCGCTAGACTACTTTCTGTGGGGCTATGTAAAGTCATTGGTCTATGAGGATAAGTCACAAACCCTTGACCATTTGGAAGACAACATTCGCCGTGTTATTGTCGATATATGGCCACAAATGTTGGAAAAGGTCATCGAAAATTGGACGTCCAGATGGGGCTACATCCGAGCCAGCCGTGGCGGTCATATGCCAGAAATCATATTTAAAATGTAACGCCACAAGATTATCTTGCGGATAAATGAAATTCATGTTAATCGAATAATCCATCGTTGTTTTATTGCAATTTAAAGTTCTATAGCTCTAAAAAAAACACCCTTTACTACACTAGTGACTTGTAAAATTAAATATTTGATTGAAAATTTAAAACAAAACTTGTATACGAATTCATAATTGGATTTTTTGGAATGAGATATATGGCCGGTTAAAATTGGCAAGCATTATGCAATTATTGATATTCAACGATCAAATCCGCTTGATCAAGAAATCAATTTTCTTTGAGTGCTTTCAGATGGGCGAAACCAATAGCTTCAGATAAACACAATACCTAGCCCAAGAACAATCTTTCAAAATGCATTTTCGAACAAATTTAAGGCAGTAATAATCGTACTACTTTCACCGTGAAATGAACTAGGGTCATAAAATCTGTACCAGCCCATTTAAGCCTTATATCGCCCAAGAAGTCAATATTCTTATTTCAGGAACAGAAAATGATCAAAGTCCTACTCCTGTCCTCTCTGTTACTACACTATTCACTGCAGTCTGTTGTAAGTATCTTTTTTGTACAATATTTTTGAGTGAGTATCACTTCATGGTGCATTTCATTTTTAAAAAAAAAACCTTTTAGAAAAAAGTCCTAGGAACAGCGACTGAGTATGTTAAGTATCTATATCATGGAATTTTATTTCTAAATAACTAAAATTTTTCAAATAGAAAGTTTCATATATCAAAATCAAGTGGTCAGACTTTTCAGACGCAGCTGAATGAAAAATATCCTCTTGTTCTTCACACATTATTTTAAACATTTCCATGAAAAAAATTGCCATTTTTTTTTCTTTCAGTTGCAGTTAGGCAGACATGGAAAGTTGGGGGTGAATTTTATGGGGTTCAAAGCCGGCTTGGATTTTGCAAATGGGGGCTTGAAGTCTTACGCTGAAACACCATTTGGTCAGAAAGCTACAGCTGGTTTCCAAAGAAATACTGGTCTTTTTGCTGGAGCCGATTCTGGAGTTAAAAACTACTTTGCTATGGCTGGACTTGGCGGAAAGACAGTTGGAGCGTTCGGTTAATAATTTGAATTTTTCTTGACAAATACAAAAGAGCTGTTACACATCTTTGTAGAGTTATTATAATTATGAAAATTCATTTTGAAAGCTTTCTCTTGGAGGTATACCAAAAATCTAACAAAGACATATTTCGGTTCAGAGCTTATGGAGCAAATAGTTTGCTATACTGCATTGTCGTTCTTGTTTTAGAACTCATTCCAAGATCCAAGTTATCATATTTAAAAAAAAATTTCTGAGTTTAATGGGAAATTATTCCCCAATTGGATTTTGGGTGTTTTTCATCACAAAAATGGAATAACGAAAAAATTATTAAGTTTAAATTATTTAGGCACCAATAAACCATAATATCAGTGATATAAAATTCCAAAATAGCTCATGACAACGGTGTAAATGAGCATCATTAAATATCTATAAGATGTCTAGGAATACTTGTGTTAAAGACATTTTAGGCGACGTAAACTAGAGATTGGCCAAACTTCCTTGTCCTTGTGTAGATGGCGTATAAATAATTGGAAATCTCTATGGAAATGACAGCAAAATTTGATTTGGGCGTCATAAGAAACGATATGGAAATAAATGAAGTTTGACCAATCTTGTAAGAATTGAAGAGAAGATCGTCCGTCATATCTCCAATTTTTGTTAAGAATGAGCTCTCACACCATTATTTCCAGACTAAAATTCAGTTTATGTGGCTCTATGGATTATATTTTGAGATGAAAATTTGGTGATTTTGAAACGTTAGATTTTTAACATGGATAAAAGTGTAGAATCAAAATGATTCATGAAAGATGAAACTGTGTGGATCATTTACGTCATGTTTCAATAGAAAATGAGTTACATACTTAGGAGAAAACATAATTATATATTTTTTTGAGAACATATATCAACAGATTTTCTTTCAGGGAATCCTGTTTCACCATACGAACGAATCACAGCAGACTGGGGATGATATATCGAAGGATTTCTAATGAATTCATGGAAAAATTCAAAATAGACATATTGTTGTATGTAATAATTTCTTAGTTATTGTTATAATAGGGTATTGTAGGTGTATAACAACTATTTTATCATTAATTGTAAAGAACATAGGTCTTTCATGTTAAAGGTTAACTAAACCATTTTCAATATGCAAATTAAAGAATCAACTTTGTAGAATACCTACTCATTTTATTCTATAAATCATGTCTGATTTGGAATTGGAACATATTTATGTTTTTCAATAAATGGTGTAATTAACCAAACTATTATAGGGTGTTCCTAAATTGGAGTTACAAACAGATTGTTGGGATCATTTTAAGGAAAAAAAGTCCCATGAACATGAACATGGGCCCGCAAACTCAAAAAATATGTAGATTATTCCTATTGGAAAATTCTTTATGACGGGTGTTTTTTTTCGAGGTATATAACTTTAAGTTGGCATTACTGTTCAAGATGGCGATCGATTCAACAGCTGTCAAGTGATTTATTCTCAGTTTGGTTTTTTCAATTCATCACAAATAGACTCACGCCTGAACAACGCTTGCAAATAGTGAAATTTTATTTCGAAAATAATGGTTCTGTGCGGAATACGTATTGCGCACTACATCCATTTCATTTTGTTTAGCGATGAAGCGCACTTCTGGTTGAATGACTACGTCAACAAACAAAACTGCCGCATTTGGAGTGAAGCTAATCCTCAAGTGTATGTCGAAACACCGTTACATCCAGAAAAACTGACTGTTTGGTGCGCTTTATGGGCTGGTGGAATCATTGGTCCGTACTTCTTCAAAAACGATGATGGCCAGAACGTTACAGTCAATGGTGATCGGTATAGAGCCATGATTACTAACTTTTTCATTCCTGAATTGAACAACCATGATGTCCAGGAGCTGTGGTTCCAACAAAACGGCGCAACATGTTACGCAGCTCGTGCCACAATCGATTTATTGAAAGACACGTTTGGTGACCGACTAATTTCACGTTTTGGACCTGTGAGTTGGCCTCCAAGATCTTGTGATTTTACACCGCTAGACTACTTTCTGTAGGGCTATGTAAAGTCTATGCGGATAAGCCACAAACCCTTGACCATTTGGAAGACAACATTCGCCGTGTTATTGCCGATATACGGCCACAAATGTTGAAAAAACTCATCGAAAATTGGACGTCCAGATTGGACTACTTCCGAGCCAGCCTTGGCGGTCATATGCCAGAAATCATATTTAAAATGTAATGCCACAAGATTATCTTGCGGATAAATAAAATTCATGTCAATCGAATAATCCATCGTTGTTTTATTGCTATTTAAAGTTCTATAGCTCTAAAAAAAAACACCCTTCAAATAGACATTTCAGATTACTTTCGGCAGTATTATTCGTAAATTTGTGAGACAAATTCTTCAATTTTTTTCCACCCTCCCAACACTTAGCTCAGCTTGTGAGATCCAATAGCCATGATAAAAAAAACATCGAAATTTTCTCCCCTAAATATTGCCACCACCGTTTTGCATCCTCAATCAACAAAATATAATCGAAGATCAACGTGCTGTCCATTACCTAACCAAAACTAAAGCACGTGCTTTCACTCCCGTTCTCCCCATTTGCACCACCTCTGTTACGGGGGTGATAACACCCCCTCCCTCACTTTCAGGGACTAATGCAAATCCTTTACGATACGCGCAATTATTATGATAAGGGTGGCTGGCTTAAAGAAACAAACGAGCAGCCAATTTCTGCTACCCCCGGAGCATCGTGTAGACACCTGGTGCTAGGGGGTGATTATCCCTTATGCTGGCGATAAGACACATGGGTATTACGTCTCTATTCATTAGTTGTTTTTGATGGATGATTAGTTACAACTTTTTTTTTGTTCACACATATAATGCTGGAAAATATTGGAAAAAAATTCATAAAGAAGTTAAACACTTTTCTTCCACAAAAATCATAATCTACCTGTGCAAATTCTGCAAATAACTCTGGTATCAGCATCATAGATACTCGTAGTTTCTCTCGTGAGAGCTTTATGCACAGTAATAATTGTAGTTTTCCTAAATTTTAGTTATATGTTGACTTTTAAATTTGAATATGACAACTAAACTTCTAATTTGTTTAATCAACATTTGTACGTATTCTTGTTACAAACGTTGTAATTTTTGAAAAATGACTTGTATGAAATTTTTATACACAATTTAGTCAATCGAATCGCAAAATGGTGAATGCGCCATCAATAAAAATTCTATTGTTCAATATTGATAAGAGGGAATGTTTGAATTCAATTAAAAAGTTTTATTTTCTAATAATACAGAGTGTTATTGAATGAATGAGAAACACTTCAAGGGGTGATTCTGCATGAAATTATGCATGAAATAATGACAATTTGCTATATGTATAACTTTAGTTCGCAAATGTTTCGTATTCCGAGGCATCATCAGTATAAGCGGAGATATAAATGTTTTTTGATATCGCCATTTTTCCAAATTTCGCTTATAACTCGAAAACAAAAGAAGGTGGCCAAAAATGAATACTATCCTTGTTAGTTTCTCAGAAAAAGAGAACGAGAATTGGGAATTAGATTTTGTCTATCTCATCTGGTTTAAAAGTTGTAGTGCTAAAACATCGAAATTTGCCCACCCTGTACATACTGAGTAGTCAAGGGCGTAGATGTTTTTTTGGTTCTATAATGTTTACGAATTTATTGAATGTTTTCTTACGGGAAAATTGTTGTTGTATTTAAAATGTTCCTTGTTGTGTATATATTTAATCTTTGTAAGTATTTATCAATTTATCTTTGAAAAAATAATTGTATTCGATACAATTTTTTATCGATAACCTAGTTTCCTATTATAACTAAATGATTCGAATTTGACATTAACATTTCTTTATAGATAATGAAATATGCGGCAATATAAAGGGTGATAATCACTATTTAACGAGACCCTCTGTACCTCCTTGGTAACAAAAGAAGTAGGTATTTCCAGACTGTATGGTGCCGACAGTCTCAAAGAGGCACGTCGAAGGGCCTCATTATATTTTGAGTCTAGGGGTAAGGGCTTAGGGCGGGACTACAAACATCCTTTTCTGCCACAATGTCTGGTCTTAAAATTCCATCCTGTATTGGATTTACTCAGTCGAGGAAAGGTGTATCATGAAACGTTTTTCGGCGTGTTTGCTTGAATGGGATCAAATCCTGTTTTACTTTAATATTTACAATGATGGGTTTTTGGGTTAGATCAAGGGAAAACTGAACCGCCTTCAAAGTTTTGTAGGTTTCTGTATAGGAACTAAAATTCGAGGAAAAGCACTCACTTGGCGTAGGGAGATTTTCGAGCGCTTGTTCCTTCATGTACTAATTGGGCTTTTGAAATTGTCTACCTGAAATTTTCCATGAATATTCATAGTCGAATTTGATATTATGGCTAATTCTTCTAGGAATTTTGTTTGAATCACAGTTCATGAAAATTTTAACTTCGAAATTTGGAAAAAACAGTAAAAATTGAATCTCTACACAATAATCGTTATATCTCCTAAAATATTGGTCACAGCTCCCTGAAACGAAAACGTTTTTTATAGACCGAGATGTGATCTAAAACATATTGAGGTTTCAAGTCCGTTTCCTGCCTCAAGGAGAGTTGACAGCCTCGAGAATATTATCAAAATTTCTTTTGAAAAATTCAGATGACAACCTATAATTTCTGAAATAATGGACTGATCGCTGCACTGAAAGCATTTACGTAATCTATATTATCGATTTAATTGATATGATGGTATAAAATTTATATGAGGGAACTTTCGTTAAAAAAATTTTCTTCCTATTCCTATTGCAAAACCCCCATGGGACTGCAATATCCTCAGGTTTTCTGGGGCTGATTATGTAACGAGGGACCTAATAAATAACCCTCAAAAATAAACTATCCCGATTAAGATTCAATCTAAACGAAATCCACACACTACCATACAAACTGATCACTACCAGCAAAACCACCCCCTTAGTTTAGACCTCTAGCCTTCCAAAATCTGCATGGGGCTAATACCCTTAATTACTGTCCCAATTAGCGAGATGCACCGGCAGAACAACCCCCAATGACCGTTATCGGTAGATTTTTGATGCAATATTCCCTCCTCTCTTCCCCTAGAGACTTTGGCCGGGGTAAACAGAGGGTGGAAATTGAATCAGAAAGGCACGATTGTCATGATAACGTTAATGATGCCCCATTGGTCAGATTAAACGGTCCAAGGGTCTGTTCTTTGATGTTTGTTTCCATCAGCCGATTTTTTGAGTTGATTAACCTAAATTGATTTGGAGGGGGTTGGTGGATGATCTGACGTAGGATTCATTGAGGTGATGACATGATGAGCCGATTTGGCGTACTTGGTTCTTTGAGTTTAATGACTGAATGCTTCTGAATCCTATGCAGGAAGACGAAAAATTTAGCTAAAATTGTAAGGGGAATCATCCCTTATTTACACTTAAAAAATTAGATTTCTAAAGTCGCTAACCATCCAAAGTTCAGGATTTGTTATGTCGTCGTTGTCGGTTAGGTTATGTAGATGACGGAAGGTACATCCAAAATTCTCAATAACTCTCTAACGAAAAAATCTGGAACGATTATTTTTTTATCTCAAAGTCCACTCGAAAAATTTTCCTATGACATTGAAGTCGAGGAATAAAATTCTTCAAAAATTAGCGGGTTCGTCATGAGGTGTTGATGCCAGCACTCTTTGGCCTTGGTTTTTTTTCTGGTGCTCATGGGGTGCAAATTAGCACTCAGACAATAAGAAATCGCCTCAGAGAATATGATTTAAGGCCTCGTGTCGCGGCAAGAGGCCCAGCTGTTACCCCAGCCCATCGAAGGGCGCGTTTGGATTTTGCGAGAGAGCATATCCATTGGGAAGAGGCTGATTGGGAAAGAGTTCTCTTCACAGATGACTCTAGATTCTGCCTCTACCATTGTGATCGACGTTCCCTTGTATACAGACGTCCACATGAAAAATATGCTCAGTGCAATTTCCTGAATACTACTGGTTTCGGGGGAGGATCGATTATGGTATAGAGTGGAATATCTTTGACTGCTCGCACATACCTAGTGGTCGTTGATAATGGAGCTATGAATGCTGATAGGTATATAAGGAACATTCTTGAAGAGCATGTAGTGCCATTTGCCCCATACATTGGTGAAAATTTCATTTTTAGAGACGATAATGTCAGACCCCATCGTGCGCGCATCGTTCAGGAGTACCTTGAAGAGGTTGAAGTCTCTCGAGTGGAATGGCCAGCAAGAAGTCCAGATCTCAATCCGATTGAGCAGGTTTGGGACAACCTCAATAGAAGGCTGAGAAGTTCAGAAAATCATCCAGCTACTGTTAATGACTTAGGAATCCAACTCAGAGAAATCTGGGAAGGATTAGATCAGAACAGTTTAAGATCACTCATTTTGAGTATGAACCGTCGTTGCCGAGCTATAATTAACGCAAGGGGTGGAAATACCAAGTTATAAATCACTTATCAGCATTGCAGTATTTTGAAAATTGTTTATTTCTCTTCTTTCACATAAGATTCGGTGAAATCCTGAATTTTTCTTGCAATTAATGTGTCTTGTTTCGTTCAAAACCTTCCCAAGATGAACATAAAAAATAAGTTATAAAGTCAATGTAGAGTTAACTTTCATTAAAATTGAGATTTTCAGAATGTGCGTTAATTTTTTTGCGCAGTGTATTTATTTGTTTTTTCTGGTTCCTTTCTTTTTTGTTTTCAGATTTAATTATGAGATCGTCAACCTTTAATATAAATATGTCAGCTTATTCTGTATACACAAACCAGTCACTACACCCATACGGGGAGACATAGTTTTTGCTGAGGTTATTATCTGTACTCTTGTATCATACGTTGAAATGTATGATGCCCGTTTACATTTCCTCTGCTAATACTCAGATTTCATCAACACATGCTTTGTTGTTTGAAGTTAATAATTTTTTGTATTGCTCCATCTCAAAAGAATAAATATATACTAAACTCTCATAATGAAATACGTCTCTCTGTTTAACGACTGTAACACCAATCTACCCAATGTGACAGAAACTGTCTTTTACGACCGTCGTGGAATTAAAATCTGACGATTACCCTGTCAAAGCCCCCAAAAACGAACAAATACAAATCTGTTCGTAAAAAGATAACGTCCCAAATTAATTTCAACCATCCTGTTATAATGCCCACAAAAAAAAATCAACCTATCCTCGCGTCTCTCGTAATCCTAACGGCGAGGAAAAAAAATGTCACCCGAAAAGTCTTCTGATGGTGTTCCATTACAGGAGGACAACAAGTTAGGGGCCCCCAATAATATCTGCCGTACATGGCTCAGGTTTCTTCGACGGCTTAAGGCGTCATATAGACGTAATCCCTGACACAAAGGAAAGTGTCATTCCTCGCCAGATTAAAGGTTTGATTGTCGTTTACTCTTCGAACTGCTAATGTGAGCCTGTGTTTTGAATTTTTGACAAGGCGATATCTCTTGACAGTGTTTGGTTTCTGGCGCCTGATTTGACAGTTCTATTTGACACTCTTGGAGCGAGGTTGAGGATTCCAACCGGTTGCCATACCTCTTGTGCAAATGGAAATCAAGTTATTCTAGCAGAAAATAGTACTTATTTCGAGTACCAAGAACCTTAAACATATCTTACCGTACGAAAACAATTGTTTAGAGGTAGATTGTAGCTACAACTTCTCCAATTATAGTTTGAGATTGTGATGCTTATAGTATTTTTTTCAAAATCGCTCATTTTTTCATGATTTGAATCCATTTATCATCACCCAATTACTGAATAGTTTCAGCGAATACCAATGCCACTATTACAGGAGGTATAACCATAAACAAATTTAGGTAAAGTCCTTTCAAAGTCACTCGACTAGAACGTAAATATATCATGTATACTAGATTTTCCATGTTTCGAGAAATACCTTATGTAATTGAAATTTTATGTCGTTTTAGTCATTTTCAATTTCCAACGGTATTTTAAGACACTTGCGGCTGAACATCAAAGGAAAATATGTCTTATTTCTTTCTCCTGTATCGGTGCCAAGAACTTGCATAACCAATGACTAAAATATCATCGTTATTATTCAATGCAAAAGATTCAACCCCAAATGTAAGTAAATCAGAAGTTTATGTGTCAACATGTTCAATTTGCAATATGAAATACCCTAGGAAATACCTAGGACAGATGTAAAACGTTCATTCAAAACTAAATTTAACGAATATCGAATGGGATTTACCAAAAATGAGCGATTCTCCACCTTTGCAAGACATTGCATAGATGATGACTACCCTTTCCATTCAATTGACAACATGAAAAGTATACATTATGTGGAGTCAAAAGACAGGAGGCTCAACTATTTAGAATTTATAGAAATTTGAAAGCTAGTGAACAGAAATAACTTTGAAATGATGAATGAACTAACAGAACTGTGTTTTTCCAAAATATTCACAGTGTTCAGATAATACCGGACATCCTAGACATTTTGCATAACGGTCAAAAATGTTTTCTCCTTCTTGGGTATTCTTTGACCCTTTTTAGATTTCTACTCACTTTTTTTGTACCTGATTCCATATAAATACTCTGTATCATTTGTAGAAAAGAAGCGCTGTTCAGTTCAAGTGACTTTGGTTAGACTGTAAGAACTATTTATATTTTATATTTAATGTGTCTACGTTATTTTGTTGATAAACCGTTTGGACAACATATATGTATATTATCAGAAAACTTGATCGCAAAAAAAAAAGTATCCTGGCTACTTTATAGTATTTTAGTTACTGTATATGTTAGTTCCTCACATTTTTAGGCAGAAAGTATTTAGTATCTGAGATACTATTCGGAAGGAGCTATATCTTTATTTTCGAAATCATTTGTGCCATCGAACTGAAGCCGAATTTAACCAACGTTAGATCCTTTATTAAAAATAAGCAACCCTATTTATTTTCAAACATAAGAAACTAGACAGTTCCAAACTTGAAAATGATAATTTCATAAAATTGTGTGGTTTTATACCTATAGTTGACGATGAAGATGAACAATTTTGAATTGGCGAAAAGAATCGAATAATTCTACAGAATTTTTTGGATTAATAGTCTTATTTTGAACACTTACCCAGTAGTGAGAGTATTTGGCCACATTTAAACCTGAAACAAAAAATATAATTAATAAATGCTTTTAGTATAGATGAAAAAAGAAAACTATTCAAATTTTTTTTCTTGATTTGACAGTTGACTTCATCATTTCAATCGACTACAGTGAATAATATTTCTCATTGTTTTCGATTTATCTTACTGTATAATTTTTGAGACTGTCGTTTAATTTCCTTGGTGAAAATTATGTGAAATGAAATAATAAATCCTACGTATTTATTAATTCTCAGAAAAATTTTTCGGAAATCCAAAAAATTACGAACTTTCATATGAATACTACATCATATGAGCTCTACAATATATTTAATAATGAAGGAATTCATCCTCGTTCCCTACTCCATTATGTTAATAACTTAAATCACTATTTTACTCAATCAATACCAACCTAAGTTACATTATTTAAAATACCCACGAAACAAAAAACACAAGTGAAGGGAAGAATCTTGACATCCAAGTGTCTTCAACATGGTTGGAATTCAAAAAGACGTTAAAAAGATGGCGTAAATACTGATGCAAAACCAACAGGTAACAAATAACACAAAAGGTGTTGAAAACTTGCATATTTTTGTAGTGACACAAGCGGCATATTCGTTTGAAGGTGATAATAATAAAATTCAAAGGGGGGTTTTGCCCCAACGAACAATGTTACTGTAAGACCTCCTGCACATAGAAGAGTACAGAGACATTGTGGACAGAAATACAACCGGTAATTGCTTGCAGGGGAGTATAAACCTTTCAATTGTGTTAATTATGAACGTTTACTCCCCAAACTGAATTCCTACTGGGTGGATATACCCAGGGTTTTCCAATAAGAATCATACAGTTATGGTTATGGTTATGAATAATGATAATGATGGAGCTAGGTTAGAACCTAGCGTTTATTGCTTCGATCGGCAAGATTTTATTGGGGGTTGCTTCTCAAAGAGTCAAAGATGACCATAAAATTGTTGCCACCAGGTAGTAGATCAGTAGTTGACCGTAGGTATACAGAGAAATATTATTATTTATTTGTATCAAGTATCATGGTTGATTGCGTTCTACAAAAGTACTTTCTAAAGCCGACAAAGTTGCCGACAGAGATTGAGATTGCTCTGTCATAAAAAATAATCAGTTATGCTACTCAGAAAAGGTTCCGAAACAATAGAAACCTCTGGCTTCAAAATTTCCGATTGAGTAACAAATTTCTCAAACATCAATCAATGTGTTATCATGATTCACAAGTTTGATTGATCGAAGACATGACTCTTCGTCTAATATAACAAAATTATTTGAATTAAATATGGACACAGCCAAGGAAATAACCTGTGAATGTGCATTCAAGATGTGGAAGAAGGAATTATCGAGAATTTCCTATTTAGAACTTAGTGCAATAATGGTATTTATTAATTATGATGGACGGTTCTTTTGACATATCAATATAACGCAATAGTATATAGTGCAACAAATTGGGATAGTCCAACTTTTCTCACGAGTGCCGCAAACACACGAGTGACAAAAGGACTTTCTCCACATGTTGCACAATATACTTTTCCTACATCTGCTATGGCAAGTAGCGTATTCTTCATAGATTACTCAATTTCAAAACTATGTATTGATCATACTGTGGAAAATATTATTTCTCACGGCACTTTGCCCCACCTCGCTTGGTAGACCAATGAAATTGGGCTTTTCGAGTCGTTTCTATGAAAACGCAATAAATTAGCACATACTGTCAACAAAGGCCTTTTGATTTGAATCAAGTCCATTACTTGAATTATTGAAATGTATGCAGTTCTAGGAAAAGTATAACATGTGAAGAAAGTCCTTTTCTCGCTCGTGTGTTTGCGTAGGAAATGATTTATTGTGCAACAAGTGGGGAAAGTCCAACTTTTCTCACGAGTGTGGAAGTTTGTGGCACGAGCCTGAAAGGCGAGTTCCGCAAACAAACGAGTGAGAAAAAGGCTTTCTCCACATGTTGCACACTATACTTTTCCTACAACTGCAAAAATTTACATAATTCAAGTAATGTAATCTTGGTTGCGCATTTGAAAAAATGTTATTAGAAGGTTTTCTTAAACTTTACAGCTATGATTGCTTTCGCGTTAGATCCGAATTAGATGAAATGAGATAATGATGAGAGACTCATTCCAACATTACACGAGGAGATTTCAATATCTGTCATCTATTTGCACCCTTGCATAAAAGCAGTGGTAACCCGGTTTGAACAAACGTGTCCCAAAAACAAATCCCTATAAAAAACCTGGTACTATCCTACTCACTCCAGCCCAAAAGTGCAATTTCGAAATCCTCGACAAACCAATAACCGGCGCACTAGATTCTTACGCTCACTTGAACCCAGAAGAGCGGTTTTCAACATCTGGAAGGTAATCAGAAACGCAGAAGAAGTCGAACGTTCTCTTTATTGATTCGATATCGGGTCGGATATTGGTTTCGAAGTTTACATCCTCCCTAATGAGTTCTGTATTGGGAAACCAGCGAGCCGTGAATAACAGAACGCTTGATTCTTATGGTCTGCCTGTTCTTCTCAAAGTAGCCGACAATCTCTATCTGCCGAGATGCGTCTTAATTCTTTGGATGTTCAGCGATCAGGAAGAGGAACACGGATTTCCCATATTTGGAGCAAAGAGAGATGCTTGATTTTGTGTGGGATACAATGAAGTTTCTATCTTTCTCAGGGAGATCTACGAGATATATTGAGTGGTGATAATAGGATGAGTATTTCGAGTCTTTGACTCCTGTATCGGTATTAGATGTTGCACCTGCAACGGAAATGATTTTGCAAAGACCCCAATTCAGTATTGAAAACGTTGTAAAGTTAACAAAAAGACTTGTTATTGTGAATCTTTTAACCTTAGTTATACCAAAAATCCTATACCGTACTCACGAAGCATACATTTCATTTATTGTTAGATTTTGATTGGGAAGTCTAATACATTTCAAGTTAGTTTTTTTGCTATAATCTTGATCTTTTATCATCTTTATCATTGTTAAATCACGTCGTGCATATAAACAAGTCCAACTTTTCAGTCTTCATACTCTTTATAATACGAATTGGTGTATTTTGGTATGAATTTTGATTCAGCATTTCCTGTCAACATAAGATTTCCGTATAAGGGTTTCTTTGAAAATTTAACAATTTCTAAGAGCTGTTAAAGCCAGTATCTTTCTAAAATAAAAGCAATAGAGCAATCAGTTAAAAGACAAATAGGTGGAAAGTTTATATCAACACAAGGAACTGGAGCAATAGAAAGATGAGGAAGCTGTAGAAGAAGGAATCAGTGAGTCTGGTTTTCTATGACCAATTACATACCACCAGCTGGCCTAGTGACGAGATGATGATGAAAACTAGCATCGAGAAAACCTTCACTACGATGCTAAGTAGTGAAAAGAAGATAGTGTAAGGGAGTTCACAATCCCAGCTCTCGAAAATAATACCATCAAAGGTCACACAGATAGTTTTAAAACCACGACGGGGACTGGTGCTAAAGTATTCTAGGCTGGCACCAAATGATATAGCGATATATTCTGACAGTTAGGCTGCAATCAAAGCATTGAGCTCACATATCATAGATTCTAAGATGGTATTGGAGTGTCGAAGAAAACTAAATGGAATAGGCAAGAACAACAAGGTCTGTTTATTATGGGTTTTCGGTCAGTCAGAAAATAAAGAAAATGAAGAGGTGAACACACTTGCCAGAAAAAGAGCACAAACTCCTTTCATTAGCCCAAAACCTTTCTGGTAAATGTACCTACAAGATAGAGTTTCAGAAGAAGGAAAAAATCGAAAGAGAAACACTCTGGCGGGATCTTCCTGGGTAGGATCCTTCCAAAAAGTTTCACCTAAACTTTGATACTACAAGATCTAAGAAGTATATGGATCTTAGCAAGAATATGCTACACCTCCTCAATGGATTCCTTACAGGGCATTATAGAAGAAAACGACGGGTGCAAATTCTGTAGGGAGGAGGAAGAAACTCCATAACACCTGCTGACGGAATGTCTCGCCATCAATTGCCAACGCAAAAAATGCCTTGGAAAAGAGAATTGTTGAAGTGAGGAAGCATTCTCCTCGAAGTCATCCCAGATTCTGGAGTTCATTAGAACTCTGGAACTAGAGGACAAGTTATTGAAGATAATAATACATAGCTTCATTTTCATGCACTATTGCATAATAGGGCAAACAGAGAGATCCACATCAAGGATGGATCCGTCACCCCTCTTGTCTCAACCTAAAATTGACGAACCAACTACAGTATCGCATTCCCAGGTACCAGTAACCATACACCCCAAACTACAAGAGGTGTGTAAGAAGCCGCCTCTCAAAATTGCCCCATCTACCCTTCGAAATTCGATCTCCATTTGTACGAAAATCCAATGGAATAGCTCCTACAAGTGCAAACCACCGTGAAATCGGTGTAAACTTGCTCAGATCGCCGACACCGATACCATCAAGTCTACCGGACAATACACCGCTGTACCTGAAATCGAGAATAGGTCAATCTATATCTCTGGATATTCTCGTGTTCCTCGAAAAGAAGTAGAAATCAAACGGCTGATTAGGAGGACAATACGTCCTGTTCTGTTGGCACCACTGGATGGGGTTCCAGGAGAATGAGGAGGTTTATTTTAGGTCATTATGACAGTTTTTATGACGAGAATGACGTGTTTGTAGGTCGCATTTCATGGGTTTTGATGGGAAATTCGACCATTGGTAGTGATACAATGGTCTTCTTTAGTTATATGAGTCCTTGAATTATGTGAAGCTAAAAACCGAGAGCGATTTTCAATGATACTTAATATTTGCGACGAAATAAAGAAGATTTTGCAGCTTGAGAAAAATATTTGAAATGAATTACAAGGCTAACAAAGGTATTTTTGAGATTAATCTAATTACAAGGCAAGTGTCTGAAGTTATTTTAGAAAAATAATACATATCTAAATTTAATTTTTCAAATTTCAAGTTTTAGTCTTTGAATTAAGGAGAACTTTCCTCATACATACATAAAAAGTAATGCATCTAAGGTATTTTTTCAAGTGAAGTAATAAGATACAGTTCTTCTTGAAGACAAAGTAATCAAGATAGTTGTTATTTAGTCATTTCTCCAAAAAAATAAAAGATGCTTTGATACTTAGATAGGTACTTCAAAGTAACTAAGATACTTTTTTCTGACAATTCTATTTTTAATATTCGATTTCGAATACCAAAGGAAGTATTTATTGTCGTATGTTATAAGTTTATCAATGAGAAATGATAAAACATTTTTTATTTCTGATTTATAAACAACTTCGTGATTTAAAATAATTTAGTTTGTACTTATCTAACATATTATGACTATTAGTTACGAATAATTAAGTAGGTACAAATTATAGAATTATATGATATGATATTAATAATGATAGGTAGGTACTTAAACATTATTCGTTTTTTTAGTTAGAACAAAGTATGTGTGAAATGAAGGTAATTTTGCCACAACGATGCTAATTTCGAATAAATTACCGTTCCGACTAAAAATCGATCGAACAACATTAAATTATAATTAAATTAATCTGTTGAATTGAACACTGAAACGCAGATTAATTTGAAAGAGCATGGCATCAATATAGTTGCCATTACCTTGGATAGATGGCGATAGAAGTAACAACCGCTGTTGTTGGTTGAAATTCTCATTATTGGGTTGAAATAAATTATTTATATATAACTTTGGTTGGTTTGAATTACAGATTTTTCAGTGTTTCATGAAAAATTGTTTGGGATCTGTAGGCAAGCAACAATTTCCCAAAGTGTACTTCGGGTTGCATAACCAGAGATTAATGGAACTGTTGTACGCATAGGCGTAACGAGAGGGGGTTATCGTGCACATAAACCCTCCCCCCATTGATAAGAAGAAATAAGAGATATTGTGATTTACAATTGAAAAAAATTATGAACAATTTGAGGATTAATCTTTTTCAAACTGAAGTTATGTCACTGGTTGTACATATTGTATCGAAAAAGAAGCACAAACATTTAGCTACTATTAGGATCTAGTTTCGTTCATCTTAGGCGCTTTTATAAATCACATTAGGTATACAGTATTCAAAGTGTTGTGATTTAGGAAGTTAACAGTCATTTTTGCAAACAAGTGTCTTTATGGTGTATCTAGTATCAACTGTTGTTACTGATTGTGTTAATAATTAATTAACAGTAATTTAATTCAACATATCTAAGTCATTTTATTGATTAGTAAATATATCTATTTGGAATTCCACATTCAAGGTCCTCAATTTTTGTGAAATTGAATGTACTATCGAAGTATTTAGCCTTGCAACTTGAAATCAAGACTAACCATCTTGGTAACAGATACAGCAAGTATAATCTAGAAAGTAAAATCATTCAGAACGTGTGCCTTGAGATAAGTATGTACTTGAGTATCTTTTATCCGAAATATCAATTAAAAAAAGGAATAGACTAGTTCACAATCAAGAGAATTGAAAACTCAAATTATTCTTAAAGTTTCTGAGCATACCACGTTCCTCAAAACCCTCCATAGTCCAAGATAAAACCACCAGAACCCAGTCAAACGTCCACCATACGTTAAAAACACTCAAAAACACCACCAAGTCCACGCGCGATAAATAACCTATAAAAGCGCGAGCGTCCAAATTAGAGCAGCTTCAACTCTTGAGTGATTTGCGCAAAAGACCGAAGTAGACTGGATTGTCGGAGTGCCGAACCGGCCTCGAAATCCATAATAATCATAATATAATGATAATACCCTTTACAGGATCTGGTGGGTTTAGAGGAGAACTCTGTAATCGCCTTATGTGTGAATTCTGCTTCTTTTTCTAATCCCGAACTTAACTTTGTTCGCGTCGAGCTGCCCTGAGCCGACGATAGATCGTCCGGATTTGGCCATTGTTGTCACATTTCTGCTCCTGTTTTTTTTTCCTCCCGACGCTGACGAAAAGCTCTTGGGCGTCCGTTTGGGTTCAAGAAAATATTGTTCTACCAAGTCTTTTTTGAAACATTTCTCTGAGACATGTGAGAGTGGAGTTACCGGTGTTTGAGGGATCCCACAAGGGTCAATTCGTCGACCCATATTATGTTTACAATCTTAGAATGATACGTTATACCTAATAATCGAATTGTGCCCAATTGAAAACAGCTGCTATTCATAATGTAGATCTAAAATTAAATTAATTTACTCAGGTCAATATAAACTTTGTATCCACATGACTCTAGATCAAAATATCCCGAAATGAGCTTTTCTCAATAACTGTACATAGTAATGAATATTTTATGTCTTCAGTCCTCACTTGATAACAATTCATATTGATTTGATAAAAATAAATATAAACCCTTCTAATTCTCACAGATTTTTATTAATTCGATAATTGTTTCACCGTCTTATCGGCTTTATCAAGAATTGGTTACATTGCAAAGTTTTACTTTTCAAAAGACATTTTCAACGATATTAAAAACTAGAGATTTATTGCTTTATAGGTATAGAGCAATATAATATTTTATTTATTGCATCCCTTATATGACCCGGATATTCTGGGGCAGGGGTACTATATAAATTCATCAACTGCAATTTGGAATTCCAAAGATTTCTTTGAAGGTGTTCAATAGGGGCGACCTCTTTACGTCTGCTTGATTATTCAAAAAGATAAATCTGTCTAGAATTGTAGCTGTTATTTATTGTTATTATTATTACATGGGATTTTTACAGAGTTAAAAGGTGACTTTTGTTCTCAAAGTAAAAGTCCAGAAGGCAGTAGATGAATTTATATAGGTATTAACCCAGTCCCAAAATATCCGGGTCTTATTGTTATTATTATTACATGGGATTTTTACAGAGTTAAACGGTGACTTTTGTTCTCAAAGTAAAAGTCCAGAACGCAGTAGATGAATTTATATAGGTATTAACCCAGTCCCAAAATATCCGGGTGCCATAAATGAAATATTTTATTGCCCTATAGTTAATCTTATTTTTGAAGAGTAACACTTATTAATGTAACCATTTCTTGATAAAGCCGCTAAAACGGTGTAAAATCTGTGAAAGTTGAAAGCGTTTCATTCATTTTTATCAATTTAATAAATGCTATAGGACGGAATATCAAAACAATATTTATTTGAAACATAAAAACTGAAAACGAACCATTTTTGCTCGCGCGAGTGGAAAAATGGCTTCATATTCAAAATTCGCCTATGTTCTTTCGAATAATTTGGTTTGAATATTTCGATACAAAAAATTACTTTTCAATATCAACATTTTGAAACGAATCGTCATTTTTTTTTGTTTTGAGTCACTGAAAGATTAAGCAAAACTGTTTCTTAATACATACCTACATATAGAATACATGCCTTAAAATAAAAATTACGTTTTTCTTGTGTATAATAAACATTTCCCGCTATTTTTAGTATTGATACTAAGAAAAGTGAAATATGGTCCGATTAGTACCTAGTTACCCTGCAAATTTCAAGTTTCTTTATACCTAGGTATTCTTCCGTTCAGTAATTATCGTGTTTACGGTAGGCCGGACGAACAGAATCGAATTTGATGAAAATTCAAAATTCTATTCCTCGATCGGTTATACTATAAGGTTAAAACTGATAACAATCATCCTTGGTCAATGAAAACCATAATATCATCCAACTTTAGGTTGTTAGTTGTGTTTTTTAAAGCGGAAAAAGCATATAATATTAATATTCTTTGACGATAGAGATGTTACCTATGTAAAAAAGGCTTTCACATTTCGACAATCGAAATCTCATTAGACACTATGACTAGACGTTTTCGTCTTGGCTTTCTACCTTTGACAAGCAGAATGCTGTTACTTGTATGTCTTATTTTTCATCAAAGTTCGACATAGTATACTATACGACTATATTATCATTAATAATTTTTTTAATTTTTTCTACAAAAATTCAGTAGAGTTGATGTCAAGTTGTCAAGGAAATGAAAAGTAATCAAGTTAACATAAATTAATAGATAATTAATAGGATAATAGATAAACAGTACACCCTTCATTAGTAACTTTATCGATTTAGTGTTTCCAAATTATGAAATAACAAATTTGCACCCGAAAATGGGGATAAACCGGAAAATACAGGTCTGACATCTTTGCCGATAGATAATAAGGATTTATATAATGTGCAACCTTCGGCACATTAACACATAAACATAGCAATAATGTTATGATACATTGTATATATATATATACAGTTCAGAAGTTATTTGCTGAAAATTTTGCATTGTTTATATGATATTGTTGAGGAGATAACAGAGCTTTGCGTATCCAAGATATCAAATTATTTGCGACGGTAAAGATATGACAAAAATAAATGAAGAAATCATTTTTATGCAAGGAAAATGTTCTCGTGGAGTTTTAGGTAATTATATATTATATTTAGGTAAAGGCAACTCTAAGAAATAAGTATTTTAAATTGTATAGATGGTTTCCGCAGGTAAACTCTGCACATCATCTTAAATAGGAACTCGGGTTGCTTTCAGATATTCGGGATTCCTACCAAAAAAGAAAAAGAATAGCTCTGAGGATGCAAAAGGAATAGGTTTTAGTTCAAGAAAAAGAAAGAAAGAAATTTAGTGTCTACTCTAGTTGATATCTAATTGAATGGCGTTTTTCAATAAAGATTAGCAGAAGCGAAAATGAGGAGATTTATTTGAAGACAGCCCTTTTTTATTTTTATTTTTTGCAGCCGTTTGTCAAAAGCAACTATACACTCTTAAAAACCAAACAGAACATCTAAAATAGGAACTCAGGTTCCTTTCAGATATTTGGAATTCCTTCGAAAAAAGAAAAAGACAGTTCTGATGATTATACAAAAGAATAGATACAATTTAGTTAAAAAAAAGGAAGAAATTTAGTACCTACTATAGTTAATACCTAATTGAATGGCCTTTTTCAATAAAGATTGGAGAAACGAGAATTAGAAGATTCATTTCATGACAGCCCTTTTTATATAGATATTGCAGCCGTTTGTCAAAAGTAACTCTTCATAACTAAACAGAACGTTGAAGATAAAAAAGAAGGCAAACTGCATTTGTATAATTGAATGCTCTTGAATTATTATAGAATCTATGGGTTTTTGAAATAAGCGCGGAATTCAATTCGAGAGAACCTATTCAGCTGAGTAGGTACAGCTAGGCCTAGTTTTTTTATAGCTTAATTGGAATATATATTTGTCTCGAAAAGCTAGTGGCGGTAGATGAGCAGCTAATTATTTCGAAAACGTGGGCAAAGACTAGCAGTTACTTTCCCAACATATCAGTAATGCTCAGTCTCAACTTTCCTGTCATAGTGTTCATAAAGGTACTTTACCGTGTGTATATTGTTTAGAACCAAACGTATTGGCCGTGTCACACTCCTCGAGCACCTTTAACAACAACCAAGCACCATAAAGTCCTTCCGGCACTCGAATCCTTAGATATCCAAAAAAAAAGAAAATAAGGCCGTCGTCAAATGATCGAAGAAGTCCTAAGGAAGTAATACGACCCGCACCAAACTGGAAGTCAATATATATCACTCCATCTATTTGTTCACTTAGTCAAACACAATGCCGGAGCTAAGCCACGGTACTTAGTGTAGATAAAACCCGGAGTTTAGCGCAAATCGGTTTACAGTGGATTCCTAACTATATACACGCTTCTAATACGAAAGCTGTATTAAATAAGTCGAATTGATCCTCACTTTTCGTGGCCGAGGCCACGCCCCGTCTCGCAAGCGCAACTTGGGCTCGTCCCCCTTGTCTCCGCACGGCGGCCGATCTGCGCGCGCTCTCTGCTCTCTGACATACAGGCCGCTGCCGCTGCCTTGGAAACCGAGATCGGTGCGAGCTACGCCGATACTGGAAGATGGGAGGCCGTGCGGCCGTATACTAGGCTGCAGCGGCCGTTTTTCCAACGGGACAGGGTCGGCCGGTCTGAGGTTTGGAAATGCGGGATTTTTTTCGGGTGATTCGTTGTAATGTCGGTGAGTTTGGAATTTTGAGCCTCAAATAGAGAGATTTGAGTAGCTGATGATTTTTGAAATTCGATTCTGTCCGGCCGTAAACACAATAACTCTCGGACGGAAAGACTTATTAAGAAAAAATTGTCACCGGTTCATTTTTCTGAATTCTTCTAATTTTGTGAAATATGGCCTCCTGAACAAAGAAGTTAATGAATCCAATTCAATCATATGACTAGGTTTGTGGAAATTGGAAAATGGTATTCTTCAAGATTAACATTTCTCGTGGAAAATATCTTGATTGAAACACTTTCGCGCGACAAATATTGCTTACCCACATGGTAATAATTTTACACTGATTTTTAATAAAAATTATTGTTGGATACGAGGAGAGTCAAACATTATTCAAAATGAAATTCGTTTTAGTTCATAATTTACCCTATAATTGAAAAAGTCCTCCGTTGATTTTTTCGTCTTATTTATAAGACACTATAACAATGTCGAACAGTATTTTCTGAAATACTGGGTGTTTACTGATTAAGTTTTGTCTAAGATTATTCCTTGAGATGGCGCTATACAGAGATTTTACTGATAGTGACAATTCATTCAAATTGAGCCTAAAATGGCGGATGGGGACATAGAACCATAGAACTTAAGAAAACAATTGACTCAACTGAACTAACACATGTCAAAATCAAAATTATTGGGCCTGATAGTATTTGATTGTATATAGAACAAATGTTTTTAACTAAAGAATACTGCAGTGACTAAATAAAATGGGCCTTGCATTTTGAATAAATCCCAAAATCAGGTAAATGGATAATGTAAACAAAAAGTCGCCATATTTCGGCTCAGCCAATCAAAAACGAGTCCAGGCTTGTCCCTACTGTGGTTTATTGAGTGACCGTAATTTTACCTACAGTGACTTATCAAGTCACTGTTATTTTACCTACAGTGACGACAAGCGTGGTCTCGTTTTTGATTGGCTGAGCCTAAATATGGCGGCTCTTCGTTCACATTCTCAATTTACCTGATTTCTGGGATTTATTCAAAATGAAAGGACCATTTTACTGTAGTATTCTTCAGTTAACTAAATTGGTTCTATTACAATCAAATAATATCAGGCCCAATAATTTTGATTTTGACGTGTGTTAGTTCAGTTCAGTCAGTGTATTAATTATTGTTAAGTTCTATGGTTTTATGTCTCCATTCTCCATTTTTAGGCTCAATTTGAATGCCACTATGTTTAATTAAGTCACTATAATTTCACCAATCAATGGCATCATTTCAAAATTTTCATTTGTTCTGTCAAAAGTGTTTATTGTTGATCTAACCTCAAAAAAACAGTGACAGAAAGACGACGTGAGCGCCGCTATAAGAAACTATGCGGAAATTAAGTGAAAAGGGACCAATATCATTAAAATCCAAGAAGGCTGTTCCTTTCAAAAGTCGCCACTTAAATTTTGAGGTTTTTCAACAGTGAGTGAACACACCAGTGTTTTGAATATCTTAGCTATGACCAGTTTTTAGATACACACATATTTCAAATGAAATACTGACCCAAAAGGGTACCTATATAAATGTTCAGTGAATTTCTCTCAAAATTAATATACCTACAGCAATTACTAAAAATAAGAAATGTTCAGAAAAGATCTGGCAACATCTAAGAGCTCTTAAACATTCTCAACTGTCAACGATTCACTTCACAGGGTGTTCTGAATAAAAGCCTGCTCTTCATTCTTTTGGTTCACTCTTGTATACAGGGTGGGCCAATCTCGATGCTATAACCTAGACTTTCACGGAAAATAGAAGCTAAGGTACGATTTCATTTAAGATTGAGTTTCTTGGGTTGGAACCAGTGCTCTATCGATACATAATATTTTCAGTGTTGCGGTGTTGCCGCTCTTAACAAAACAGTACTAACAACTACGATATTTCAACATCCTGTATGTTATTACTTCATCGGTTTACCTTAATATCTTGATTATTTATGTATTGAATTACTCGACCCTATCTTAAGTGGTTTTTGAGTAAAATCTCTAATTTACCTCTCATTTTTATGTAACAAAGTTAGTTGTCAAACAAAACAAATGCGATGTACTTCATAAATTCAAAGAGAAATGAAAGAATAACCTACCTGTTAAAATAACGTGATAATCCTTATAAAACACTTAAAAACACTTGAAAATCTTGAAACTTAACCATATGACATATTTTCGAAAACTCACAAACTATGAACACTGTAAAAACACGAAAACAGTATTATTACGAAACACCCTGTGTAAGTGTCATACTTATAATGAGTGTTTAGGGTTTCGAAGCTAAATGTCATTAAAGGTATACTTAGGAGGGGGAACAAGAGGAGGGGGAATGAAATATAAATGACAATAGATTTCACAAATATTTCAAGATAGGTAAAAAACATGCTCATGTTAATAAAGATGGTTATTATTAATATTATGTTTTAAGGAATCATATAATTGTTAAAAATTATTGTATACAGTCACAATTTCTATACGTACTATACAGCCATGTGAAAAGGAGCCACAATCCTTCTCTGACTTAAAAGATTATTATCTTTTGCCACAACTTTGTTGTAAGTCGCTTTGAATATCTAGATAATCTTTTTCCATTTCAGTGGAACAAATACCGAGTATTGATTCGAACTGAGCTCAATCTAAAACAGGGCAAATTGCCAATGAACCCATTTTTTGATTTTGAAGATTGAAGTCTACATAACGAAAAATTGAAAAAAAATATGTTTTTACGATATATCGACTAAATTTTCACAAAATTATAATAAAGTGGTTTCAATACACTGTGGCATCATTATTTAATTACTGCTTAACAGATATTTAAAGGTATTAATTAGGATTAACTAAGAAATAAAATACGAGAATCTATTGCTATTTGTGAAAATCTTCAAGAACTAGGATGTGTTTGAATATTTGAATATTTCGATCATTACTTGATGCAAGTGGGTACATCTTAAATGAATGGAAACAATAATGTGATTCCACTATTTTTATTTCACTGGAAACAGACTAATTTTCAATATCACAAACACGAGCGTAGCCAGGTTTCAGTTTCGGGGGGGGAGGGGGGTGGTTTAAGGCAAAGGCGTATACAGAAAGGCTAATGGGAGAAATACAAATTTTTTTCATAGAAATAAATGAGAATAGAAGAAGAAAAAGATTAATAAAATTCGACATCTTAAACATTTCGGGGGGAGTTTGAACCCCCAAAACTCCAGTGAAATTTTGATTTGTACAAGGGAGAAATATCGAACAAAAAATTAATATGAATCATTTTCTTTTGTTGATAATGATTCAAGGAAATCAATCACTGTAGTTGCAACTTGAAACTCAGGGATTTTTAGACCGCGATGATACATTATCATACCTATCATGTTATGATTGTTGAGAATGAATTTTTGGGCATGACTAATGAAAAATCAAGTACTAACAGTCCTTTTCTCTGAATATGACCCAAGTTTAATTATCATCAGTCAATTGAAGACACACAGGAGGAACAGAGAAAGATTTGAATTTAATCATCTATAAAATGGGGTGGCTCATAAGGCTGCAATGAATGAGCTAACTCATAGGTTCTCTTCAATAAGTAGGTAGGTTCCATTATCATTTGAGCGCTCTTCCTCGAACAGTTGAATAAGAGAACAGAAAAATCAAGACGAATATCGAAAAAACCTAATATTTCAGACTACAGATCCGAATAAGGTGAATTTTTGTATATAGATGTATAGAGAAGAATTATACAGTTTAGAATAATTTTATTGGCAACAGTGTGTACAGTTTCTTGACATTTCTTACGTCATTTATCTTCAGGAGATTATGGAAAGGTACACGATTCAACAACGCAACAATTTATTGTAAAAGTTTTCTATCCAAATCAATGCTCATTTGTGAATACTGGGAAGTTTTCGAATAACTAATTGACATCCATTGCAATAAATCATATTTTTAATTGGGTAAAAGGTTTTCAATAACAGGTACGTATTTTGAATATCTCACACTTTCAGCTGTCACTTTTGAAGCTGTAATATATTGGTATATTTGACCTTTAGTTCGCAAAATTAATGCCCTTTTGGGTCGTCTTGAAGCACCTACCTACTCGGCCAGCAATAACGAAACTGGTGGAAAAATTCGAGCTGTTGAGACAAGTTAGTGATGTGAAGAATCGAAATTGTGTTCGACGTTCGTTGCTCAACTGCTGCATGGATTGCGCTATTGAGGTATGGATATACACCGATTGTTTCGTTGCTTGCAAGCAACATGAATAAACATTCATTACTTTATTTTCGAGAATACTCGTTCTTTTAATCAAAATGAAACCCATCCTTCTGAAGCACTTCATAATAGATACAATATATCGAGAAACAATAATAAATACAACAGGTGGAAGAATGAACAAGCAATTAAAATTTCCCTATGTCAAGTCAGTTTTTTTAGAATTTTTGTGTATATTGTGGTACAATCCGCTTTCCAAAGATTACTACCATATTGAAATCACTAAACAGAGATTATCCCTATGAATAACAAGATCAATTTTATTATACACTTGACCTATAATCCTTCTAATCCCAACAATCGCAATTTTGTGAATGGCGTTGAGGTTAGAAAACTATTAATGGTAATGCTGTATGAAGTAGAAATTTTTAGTTCATGTAAAACAGCGAATAGAGAACTCATATCGCTCAGCAAATATCATTAGAGAAATCACAGTAGCGAGTTATGTTCATAATAATGATCTACGACAAATGAGTCTAATAAATGGATTTATTCATGATTGTGGGTAGAAAATAGATATGTATCTTTGACGATGGATTGCCAAACCCATGAGCTTAGCTCTTTATTAACACCTTGAAAAGCATTTGCTAAACAAAATTTTATAAGGGGGGGAAATCAGCTAGAAAGTGGAACATTTTGTGGATAATGTGACAAATGTGAATATATGAAAACAGTACCTATGAGAAAAACGTAACTGTTGCTATTTCTAGAAAGTACCTATTTCAACGTTCATTAGTGTACCCACAATAGTAGGCGGTTCATATAATAAGAAGGTACCTATCGTTACCAATACTGAAGAATATGACTAATAAAATGTATTTATGAGAGTTTCAGTTAGTATTCTTCTGCAACAAAAGCCAAAGCATTCTCAATAGATACTTTACATTGACGCGTCCGTATGTCAAATTTTTCAGAATGAATTTATTTTCATAATGATAGAAAGTTTCATCATGGAACATATTACACTAATTTATAAAAAACTCAAACACGTCGAGTGATTTCGTTAAAAAATAATTCTCATTTCATTTCCTTTTCAATATAAAAATCAATCAAATGAAAGATAGAACACAAATATTTCAAAATATTGATTCGCGATGATTGATTTCGATACCTAATATTATGCCAATGAACACGTGTTATGGACCTACTCAAGATTCTTGAGAATTGTTTGTCAATGAGATTAGAAAATATGGTTTTTTAGATATACAGGGTGTTAGGGAATAAGTGCTACAAACTTCAGGGGCGATTTTGCATGAAAAAAATTATAAAAAATTGCTATATCTATAACTTTTGATCTCATATGCTTCGTATTTTAATATATGAGGTCTTCAAGTTTTCCTTGAAAACTGACTTTTGCTTTCAATAAAAAACAAAAATATGCTACGCACTGAGACATTTAAAAATATAGATCGATCATTTTTTTCAATTTGTGACGAAAAATCTCTCATGTCTTTCTTTGGTATGGGGCGCCGTTTTTTTTTTCAAGAAATCATCTTATAATTATTATACATTAACAAGAACTTTTCAATAAATAAATAATTTATCAAATAAATGAAAAGTACGTGTTAAGATATTTTTTTTGCAGAAAATGAAGCATCAAAGATTTTTATCACAAATTGAACGTGAAATTCAAAATGATTTTCTCAGAGGCGTACCAGTTTTTCTTAAAAAAAAAGATATTCACTACTCATTATCTAGTCTATTTCACATAAAATAGGTATATAATACAGGGACGTTTCAGGGATAGAGAAAGCTGCTTTATTCATGTTCTTATCTTAATTACAAACTATCCTTTCCTTACCTGTACCGAGTGTCCCAGAATAGATTAAGCAAACTGATAAGGTAGTTTGTAGTAGGTACTAATGAAAATAAGAAAGAAAATCCTGAAAACATCTTTTCATTTTCGAGGCTCAGTTGTTTATATCGGCCTCAAATATATAAAGATTGTATTCTCCATAAAATAGGAATACATACTTTGAAATAAACGATATGTAGGATGTTTGAACTGAGAGCAAATTTGATAAGGTTTTCAAAAAGACAGCCAAATTTTTCTATACAAGCAGTTCCTCTTCACCATTTATCTTTGTCAAAAGTTTTCTCCAATTTCAACATCCTATGTGAAGGAAGGGAATGTCTTTATGACCCATGTTTATGGAACATACGGAAGGTTAATTGCCTTAATCTGTAAGTAGGTACCTATCTCAGAAAGTCAGAAATAAACAGTTTACGGTACACACTTTATGTGTTCTTTTTTCGAGGTATATAACTTTAAGTTGGCAATACTGTTCAATATTGGGACCAATTTATTAGCTGTCAAGTGATTTATTCTCAGTTTGGTTTGGCAATTCATCATGAATAGACAACGCTTGCAAATAGTGCACTTTTATTTCGAAAATAATGGTTCTGTGCGGAATACGTATCGCGCACTACGTCCATTTCATTCCATTCCATTCACGGCGCAACATGTCACACAGCTCGTGCCACAATCGATTTATTGAAAGGCACGTTTGGTGACCTCCTAATTTCACGTTTTGGACCTGTGAATTGGCCTCCAAGATCTTGTGATTTAACACCGCTAGACTACTTTCTGTGGGGCTATGTAAAGTCATTGGTCTATGCGGATAAGCCACAAACCCTTGACCATTTGGAAGACAACATTCGCCATGTTATTGCCGATATACGGCCACAAATGTTGGAAAAAGTCATCGAAAATTGGACGTCCAGATTGGGCTACATCCGAGCCAGCCGTGGCGGTCATATGCCGAAAATCATATTTAAAATGTAATGCCACAAGATTATCTAGCGGATAAATAAAATTCATGTCAATCGAATAATCCATCGTTGTTTTATTGCAATTTAAACTTCTATAGCTCTAAAAAGAACACCCTTTATGAACTCGAAATTGTCGTTTTTGGGATATCGAGTCATTTTTCTGAAAATCCTGTATGGAGGCAACGTCGTAGCTTTACCTATTCGCAGAAACTTGTAAAGCTCCAGGCGCAGCTTCCACAAACAACTCGAAACAACTCCTCCATTAGTCTAAACCAAAACCTACCTGCATGGAACTTTTCACGTCCAAAAAAACAAAAAATGAATAAATAAATAAAAATAAAATAAAAACAACTCCCCCACCTTCCATATAGGTGAAATAAGGACCCCCCCGCTCATAATCGCAGTCAAGGATGTCTCGAGATGCATCCAGCATCCGGCAACGTCGCACGCAGCATCCCAATGTACCAATCTTGAAATCCACGCCTCCCTTTGTCTATCGCTACGCCTGCGTGGTCACGTGGTGCGGCTCGGGCCAATACAAAGGGTCTTTCCTAAATCAATTGAGTGTGACATGGATCGGTCTATTAGGATAAAAACAAAAGCGGGATTAGAGATGGGAGAAGTGGGATGCTGGGGAGAATTAGGGAGTCAAGTTCACTACAGTTCGATTATTTCGTTGCCGGAGGTGCTTGATCCGGAGTGAAGGACCAGAGGTCTTTGATTTTGACGCTTCGATGGGGTAAAAGTCCTGTGGTGAAAATATACCTCCATTTTTAGAGTCCTTTTGGTGTATCCGAGTGAGCTCTGAAGAGATTCTCACCAAATTAAGACAAATCTCATACTTTTAACGTAATAGTTATGAGATAAATAGGCTATTTCTCTGTATAAGAAATATTGTCCTATTTTTATTTATTGAAAGATTGACTCCAAAGAACGAAATAAATTCATTTCTCTATTTCACTATCGTAATGAGTCTATTACAGTTCTAAAAACAGTGCGGTAATGAACTCATTACAGCATCGTTTTCAGTTATATTTTTCGTTTTGTGGTTGTCTACACTTACAATTCTATCGAATTTCAACAAACAAATCTTGTGGCATTACATTTTAAATATGATTTCTGGCATATGACCGCCACGATCGGCTCGGATGTAGTTCAATCTGTACGTCCAATTTTCGATGACTTTTTCCAACTTTTGTGGCTCTATACCGATCACCGTTGACTGTAACGTTCTGGCCATCATCGTTTTTGAAGAAGTACGGACCAATGATTCTACCAGCCCATAAAGCGCACCAAACAGTCAGTTTTTCTGGATGTAACGGTGTTTCGACATACACTAGAGGATTAGCTTCACTCCAAATGCGGCAATTTTGTTTGTTGACGTAGCCATTCAACCAGAAGTGCGCTTCATCGCTAAACAAAATAAAATGGACGTAGTGCGCGATACGTATTCCGCACAGGACCAATTATTTTCTAAATGAAATAACACTATTTGCAAGAGTTGTTCAGGCGTGATTCTATTCATGATGAATTGCCAAACCAAACTGACAATAAATCACTTGACACCTGTTAAATCGGTCGCCATCTTGAACAGTAATGCCAACTTAAAGTTATATACCTCGGAAAAGAACACCCATTATTTGCGTATTCGAGTAAAATTTTTCGGTATAAAAATTAAAAATTATCAGGTGAGTACGAAATTAGTTTACTCACCGATTTCTCATAGACCTCATAGTTTAAGAAGAAACTGAACTCGAAAATTGGGAAAAATCAGTAAAAATTCAATAATAATTTTTTATAGATCGAATTCTGATCTGAAACATATTGAAGCTTCAAGTCCGTATCTTGCCTCAAGGAGAGTAGGCAGGCTCAGGAAAATGATCATAAATAAAAATTTGAACTCGAAATTTCGAAAAAATCAGTAAACATATAATATCTAGAGGAATTGGCCATCCATTGGCGTAACGAGGGGGGCTACTGGGATCAAAAGTCCCCCTATATCGATAAAAAGAAATGAAAAAAAACTGAGAGTGATAATTTAAAAAAAAAACCAAATTGAAAGATTTTCCTTATTCAGAGTGGGGTAACAAACCTCACCCCTCCAGGGTTAGGCCACAGTAGGTCATCTGATCAAAAATCAAAATTTGACGAAACTCTGTCTCATTAGTAGAACCATGTTCTCCCAAAAAAACATTCTAATCACTTCTTATCCTGTCTAATACATCCCATTCTCTCCTTGAAACTCCTGCATTATTTAGGTTAGCTCTATTAGGGCCACCGAAGGCAGCACATTAGCCAGTATCGATTCTCCGCTTGAAGCTATATTAAATTTCAATCAATGACGGAGGGAGCCCAGCGAACTGTCAAGTAACTTAATGCCCTCCAAGGACGGGATTTGTTAAAACAATTTCACGGTAGCATTTTAGTACACGGAATCCCCATCGGACCATAGAACCCCCGTTTATCCAACCTTGACAGATGGCAGAACAACTTGTAATTGCTCTCATCAATCTGTCGGGTAGATATTTTTTTGGTGGAATGCGGGGCAGAGTAAAGACATAGAGTAATAAACATAGATAGAGGGAGTATACGCAATTTTTACATGTCCCCAACATGGTTAGATTACGTTGTCGGATTGTGATATATTTTCAAATAGACAATTCTACTATATCGTTATGAATGTATATTATATTGAATGAAATATATTTATCTCAGTGATTCCTGCTTAAATATGAAAATTTGAATATTTGGAATCCGATATTTTTCCTAATTGTCGAATTTATGATAAGCAGAATATTTATTATTTTCTGTATCTACCTGCTGAAATCCAAGATTTGGCAACTTTTGCTCTCCTAGTGTCATCGGTTGTTTCACGTCGTGTCGTTTGGCGCGCTTGAAGTTTGTTTTCTGAATTTCTGATATATTTAGGTATTTATTTCTATATATGTATTTCGAGTTAATATGAAACGTTGATTCACTTTGGGACATAAGAAGTGCGTGCTTTGTGGAGAAACTCGCGAATTGAGTGAAATATCGTATCACTGATATGTTTTAATTTCTGCGCACTTCCTGTCAAATTTGATAGTTCATGTTGGGGCGAAAATTTGCTTACTGAAAATGACATATGCTCCCTCTATCTATGTTTATTTCTATTATTAATTATGTTGTCAAAGGACCCAATCGTTCTTAAAAAGAATTCTCAAAATGGTAAATCTAACAACACAATAAATCTGTTTATAATGGAAGTCAATTTTTGTATTTGTATTCAATTATAACAGTGCGAATTTTTGATTTTCTCTGAATTTCAAATGATAGATCAGATTCTATGTAATAGAAAATACTAACAATTATCACGACATCAAATACTAATGAGCAGTTAATTTCAACATAAAATATTACTAAACATCGATTAAGGTGCAGTTTGCTCAAACATGACATCGAAAATATCGAATCTGTTCTATGAGCCGCCAAAGAACAATACCCCACGAAAAGGAGACTGTCACAGAGTACAATGACTCTATAATCGGACCAATATCCTCTCCCTCTGTCAAATAAGGCAGTACCGAGAAATGACATCTGAATTACATGTTGTGCTTCCTTAATCCGAGCTCAGCATGCTACTGATCAGTTAATTGTAAATCCTATTTCGTTTTCGTGATCTGTGATCCAACTCACGGCCCCAGTTTGTGCAAGTCACTGTTACGAAACAAGTAGGAGTTTGACAGTTTCGCTTTCATAAATCACTGTCGTTCGTTTTGGTATCGGATAGGGAAATGAAAGTTGTCATTTTTTCACGCTGGTAGCTAGGATTATCCTCTTGTGTATCTTGGGGATCGATCTGTGGAAATTTATCGATGAAATTCTGTGTGGTTCCGTGTAGATTTCTATCTCGAACTGCCCTCCTCAAGTAGGTTGGTAGCATTGGAATTCTATTGAATTGAGAATCGTTCATTCAGCACCACAGAGCTGGAGGTGCATAGAGGATACAAACTTTCAGATATTCTTTCTTGGACATATTTCCTCGAAAAATCTGATATTAGCTGATGCCACTAGTATCTAACCAACTAAATTTGAAGGAGAACTTACACCTACAATAACAACAAACAATAAAAACACTGAAGAACTGAACAGTTGTCGAAAACCATTGAAGGCTGCATTCTATTCATATTTATCTCTGCTTCATTAAGGGTGTAAAATTTCAATTGTAAACGTGATAGGGTTATTATATCATTGCCTTCCTTCAATGAAATTAGATACAACAAATTACCACCGTATGCAGAATTGACAACGATATGTCTTTGTATTGTTGATACTTCATGCCAGGACAGAGATGAAGTCTCATTAGTTGAATGAAGATCTTATATGCAATCATCCTTCTTAAAAGAACAAACTCTGAGTATGCTAATAGATGGCAAAACATCTTTCATATTGTCAAACAGATTATTGTATAAGTTAAGGCGGTTAGAAGTATTTGTGGGTACCCAGATCGACAGACAGACACTGACTGAAATGAAATTTGCTACATGAATAGTTTTAAATCTGGAATCAATAGCATAATATCCAATTATACAATGCCAATAGTATATTATTACCTATCGAATATAATTATTGTGTATGCATAGAATAATCAAATGAATAATTAATGAATGATTAAGAATCAATCGATTAGCTATTGAAATATAATTGTTTTGCCAATATTTGATGTAATTTAGCTAAATATTATTGTGAGTATCAAAAACGCTGTTTTTTACGATCGAATACAATATCGGTTGTTCTTAATGTAAACGATGCTCATATCGATTTTCACGAGGTATTATGTTTTCCTCGATTTAAGTAAATGAATTAGTTAGCACCTAATTATTGGGAAGTGAAGTTTGACGTTAAGATGTATAGAAGTCAAAATTTTGCTACATAAATTTTGGTGAACAACTTATACTAATTTTGTGGATAACTCCATAATAATATAAAAAAGTTTTTATATTAAGTGTCAAAAGAAAGTTTAAAGTGCGATTACAAAAATAAGCCATCTGTCTAGGGATTCACGGTTTGGCTTGATTTTCAAGCTACTTGGCTTGAGCTTGACTTGATTTCAAGTCAAGCTCAAGTCAAGTGGTAGTTTTTCAAGTACTTATTTATCAAGTACTTGAATCATATCAAGCTACTTGATTTTTAGGAGTTTTATTGTATAGTGTCACATCAATAAAAAAATGACGAAATGAGAAGGAACCTTGCAAAAAACACATTTATTCATTAAACTCATTGTATAAAAGAACCAGAAATATAAACTTTTTTGAAATAGAAACATAAATGAAATCACTATAAATCATAACAAAATAAAAAATAATAAAGAAAATAAGTTTCTTAATATTAGGAAACCTCCAGGCTTTGTTTGATAAAATAATTTTCCATCCATGATCTAAGATACATGAAGCATCTTATAGATTTGTCGCCTAACCTATTGCGAGTTTGTTGTAACTGTAAGAGCAGCTCTGGAAAATTGTCTTGATTGAAGATGCTGGCGTTAATAAAAAATCCTTGGCCATTTTGGCCAAGTTTGGAAAGATATTTCTGAAAATACCAAAATCTACCAATAGATTTCATAGAAATGTGAGAAAACTACAACACTGACGAAAGCAAGTCAAGCAATAAATATCTAAAAATAATTTTTCACGTGCTTGATTTCAAAGTCAAGTAGGTGGTTAAAATGTCAAGCTACTTGGCTTGATGAATCCCTACGTCTTTTGAATAATGAAATAGTGGAAAAAGAATAAAACTGTCATTTAATTTCGAATAAAATTAATTTCTATCAGCACCAACATTGAATTTCAATTGCTGTTAAGTTATTAATTTGCCATAATTCGCTTAATTATAGTGTAGCTATTTCACATTTGCCACTTAGACCTCACCTATTTTCCCCACTGCCTCATAAAGGCAAACTCGTGCCGTCAATTAACCGGCAGTTTCCAACTGGGCACAGTTAAATATCGTCGCACAAAAGTGCATCGCCAACTGCGCCATTCAACTCCCGGCTCCGAGTCCTCGAAAATCTCCTTTTCAGCGCTTCTGTGTAATTAAATCTCTTCACAGACAGGCTCTGTCGTTCGTAGCAGTCCCTTTTCAACCCCTCTAATGAATAGACGGAAGTTATGAAGTTATAGCGTCCGAAATTATGGAACGGACTCACATCAAAAGACGCGGGTAATTTGCGTGAATTCCTGTTGAGATCTAAACTCGATTCGGGGAGTTGATTCGGTCCCAATTTCCCGACTATTCGACGGGGACTTTGAAGAATTTAAATCAATTGTTCGGTTCGCGGAGGTTCATGAGGAATCAGATGGGCTTATGAGAGTTATCCGGTTGATCTCCGGAAGGTCTGAAGATTGATATCGCTTTGGCGCGATGGGTTCAAGATTAGATTCGTGGATGTGGCGCTGGAATGTGGAATTGTATTGGGAATATTGCCACGACAGCTTTCAGGGATATTCAGCGAAAAATGTTAAGGATCCTCTTAAGAGTGTGATTATCTTTACATTATTAAAGAAGTAAAAACCGATTATTTGATATAAAATAGAATCCTGGACACTCAGGTTGGAAACTCTGAGACGAATCGACACATTTGAAATGCGAGTCTTCGTTAGAATGCTCAAGATTGTCAAGGTGTCGAATCAAAGGATGTTAGACAGTGTTAATGCTGTTAACACCTATTAAAAGGTGGGAAACGGCCTACTTCGGATACGTATCTGTATCAATTGCTCCAGTTGACTATAATGGACAAAATAGAGGAAAAACTAGACAAAACTTTTGGATGAAGAGTATAAAATATAAGAGGCTGGATAGGGATGAATGTCCAAACGAAATTGTCATGGTTGTCACCGATCTTCACTAGAAGAGGCACTAAAAGAAGAATTTATTTATGTGATTACTTGATATTCTGAAAATTAACATTTTTGTCCTGTTACAATTACAGATTTAAAATGGTGAGGGAATTCGGTAGCGAAAGACAGATTCAAAGAGAAAAGATCTCCATCATGTTTAACAGGCCAATTGAAAAGTCCCCGGTCTACAGATTTTTTTTGGCAAAATTTGATTTTATTATTCAACATAGTTGCCCTCGAGGGCGATACAGCGATTATAGCGATCTTCCAACTTTTCGATACTATTTTTGTAGTACGATTTGACTTACGCTTCAAAATAGGCCTCAGTTTCGGCGATTACTTCTTCATTGGCGCTAAATTTCATTCCAGCGAGCATTCTTTTGAGATCTGAGAACAGGAAAAAGTCGCTTGGGGCCAGATCTGGCGAATACGGTGGATGTAGAAGCGATTCGAAGCCCAATTCATGCAATTTTGTTATTGTTCTCATTGATTTGTGACACGACGCATTGTCTTGATGAAACAGCACCTTTTTTTTCTTCAATGGGGCCGTTTTTGAACGATTTCATCTGGCCCTTTTGAAGGTTCTCAATGAATGTTATATCTTGCGCATCCCAGAATACTGATGCCATAACCTTTCCAGCTGACTGTTGTGTTTTTCCTCGCTTTGGATTCGGTTCATCGTGAGCAGTCCACTCAGCTGACTGTAGATTCGACTACTAAGTGAAATGATGGGGCCATGATTCATCCATTGTCACGTATCGACGCAAAAATTCAGGTTTATTGCACTTAACCAGCTTCAAACACTGCTCAGAATCATCAACACGTTGTTGTTTTGAATCGATTGTGAGCTCGCGGGGCACCCATTTGGACACAGCTTCCTCATGTACAAATATTCGTGAATGATATGATGTACACGTTCAGATGATATCTTCACACTGCCTGCTATCACGATCAACTTCACTTTATGGTCATTCAAAATTATTTTGTGAACTTTTTTGGTTTCTGCGTCGTTTACAGCCTCTTTTGAGCGTCCACTGCGTTCGCCGTCTTGGGTGCTCATTTCACCACGTTTAAACTCAGCATACCAATCAATGATGGTTGATTTTCCTGGTGCAGACCCCGGAAACTCTTCTTCAAGCCAAGATTTTGCTTCAACTGTATTTTTTCCCTTCAAAAAGCTATATTTTATCAGCACACGAAATTCTTTTTTTCATCTTTTCTCAAATAAAAAAAGTAGCTACACTCACAATCAATATCTCACACACTTATGGTCTGACTGCTGTCAAATTTTCACACGTATCGTTTGAAGGTCGGTACTAACTAAAAATCATAAGAATTCAATACTAGCACCGCTATCTGTGCATCAGACCGGGGATTTTTCAATTGTCCTAATATGAAGAGTAGAATTACACAAATACCTTCTTCTTCAAGGTCTCTCTCCAAGACGAAGGTTAGCAATTATCGTTCCTCAAGGATCTAATCTAGGCCCATTATTGTTTGTCATCTTTATAAACGAACTTCTGTTCTCTCTTAGATGCAAGGCTTTGGCCTATGCGGATGATTTGAAGCTTCATTTGAGAATATGTCGAGCTGCCTTCACCTCTTTTGTCAACGTTTTGACAAAAACCTCCCATCTCCTTCTAAGGAAGTCTCAAAACTAACACATTCCCAAAACCTTTCCTGCTGCGTCGAAACCAAGATCACTCCCGAAAAATCCAGAGTCATCAAAACTGACAATATCCTCCAGAATATGAAGCTGTGAGGCTGTGATATGATCTCCAGATAGCTCTGGGGGTTCATTCACCGCTGGACCAAGAATAATACCGACCAAATGAGATGAGTAGACTCGTACAGATTGGCTTGGTCATGCTACCGACGATATGTTTATTTACAAGTTGTTCTCCATTGACTAGATGTGTCTGTTGCGTCTCAATTGTGTGAATGTTTGGACTTGGTGATTCTTCGGGTTTCAGACAACACCTGTCTTCTTGCAAGTCATCGGCTGGTCGGTTAATAAGGGTGATTGATGGTTTGTGAATCGGTTTATTAGCCTTAGTATTAATGATGCTACACGCCCTCGTTCGCTGCGTGTTTACGATTAGATTATTGCCATCGTTTTGGAATGGGCCAATCGGAGACCACCATTTTTCGAGTGAATTTTGTGATAAGAAAGTGGATATTGCACAAGACTCTTTTCATTGCAATTCTTCTTCTTATTGGATTTATATTTGTTTTTAATTTCCTGTAATTAGGTATCATTCCTGTTGAAAATACAGGCTTATTATTATACTTCTTTTTTGTTTGTCTTCAAAAGCGGTTTTCATTTAGTCCACTGTAAGTTTTAGATGAATTCGATAGAGAATCATTTCTTGGCCGTTTGAATGCACTCAATTGATAGTTACTTGTGTATATTCTAATTCAGATCGAATTTTATATTAATATTTTGGCAGGAAGATGACAAAATGAATGGTTTTCCAATAAGAATAAAATAATTTGAAATGGTTTTAAACGTAACGCAGTGTATTATTTTTTGATATTTTTTATGTCATTAGTGTTTAGTAAGTTATGTCATTTAATAATGGAAATATACAAGCTTCAATAAAGTTCAAGAATAGTTGAATTGTTTCATCAAATCCAGTGCTCATTGGTGAATACCGAATACTAGGCTATTGATTGACATTCACACCAATGTTTTCCATCTGAAAATTGATATCAAAGCTATCTCTTCGGAATAGTTGGAAGAATATCAGTGTTAAATATTGGATTGACTTGGTCTCTATTTGACGTCAATTCATTTCAATCGAAATTAAATGCCAGTTATTTTATTTCCATTTCTTTGTTATTGAAATAACAATTGTTTCGCTACATTCTAAAGGGTGATTTTTTAGAGCTATAGAACTTTAAATTGCAATAAAACAACGATGGATTATTCGATTGACATGAATTTTAATTATCCGCAAGATAATCTTGTGGCATTGTATTTTAAATATGATTTCTGGCACTGACCGCCACGGCTGGCTCGGATGTAGTCCAATCTGGACGTCCAATTTTCGATGACTTTTTCCAACATTTGTGGCCGTATATCGTCAATAACACGGCGAATGTTGTCTTTCAAATGGTCAAGGGTTTGTGACTTATCCGCATAGACCAATTATTGTACATAGCCCCACAGAAAGTAGTCTAGCGGTGTTAAATCACAAGATCTTGGAAGCCAATTCACAGGTCCAAAACGTGAAATTAGGCGGACACCAAACGTGTCTTTCAATAAATCGATTGTGGCACTAGCTGTGTGACTTGTTGCGCCGTCTTGTTGGAACCACAACTCCTGGACATCATGGTTGGTCAATTCAGGAATGAAAAAGTTAGTAATCATGGCTCTATACCGATCACCATTAACTGTAACGTTCTGGCCATCATCGTTTTTGAAGAAATACGGACCAATGATTCCACCAGCCCATAAAGCGCACCAAACAGTCGGTTTTTCTGGATGTAACGGTGTTTCAACATACACTTGAGGATTAGCTTCACTCCAAATGCGGCAGTTCTATTTGTTGTAGTAGCCATTCAACCAGAATCGCTAAACAAAATAAAATAGACGTAGTGCGCGATACGTATTCCGCACAGAACCATTATTTTCGAAATAAAATTGCACTATTTGCAAGCGTTATTCAAGCGTGAGTCTATTCATGATGAATTGCCAAACCAAACTGAGAATAAATCACTTGAGAGCTGTTAAATCGGTTGCTATCTTGAACAGTAATGCCAACTTAAAGTTATATACCTCGAAAAAAACACCCGTTAGCTTCTTCAGAAACTTAGAGGTTACTCAAAATGTAGAATCTGCAGAAGCTACTGAGTTGCGAAGCAATTGTTATTTATATAATGAAAAAGTGGAAATAGTATATAAGTGTCATTTAATTTCGATTAAAATTAATTTCTATCAAGTTCATTCAATAGCCGTTAAGTTATTGATTTGCCATAATTATAATATAGCCATATTTTGGTTAATATTAGGTTTCGGTTGAAATTAGGTTTGGGCCGAGGTTTGGGCATAATCCGTAATTGAATTTAAAAATTGAAATAATAATTTTCATCAAAAAACATTGTGCATTCTAAAGCGGTGTAGATATTCTAGAGAATGAAGCTGCATAGGAAGACATCCAACCAGCTTCCATAGACTCACCACAAATCTAATAGTCGAGTTGCCTAGTCATCAACCAAAGCCAAAATTTGCGGAAGTAACAATAACACATTTCAAAAACTCAATGAGGCTCAAAATAAAGAATAATAGACTTTTGGTGAAAAATGGTAAGAATGATTAATTTGTGACTATTTGAGTTAATGACGTTTTGTCATGTCCACAACTGTTTCTAAAAACGTTGACACTTGTAGTCACATTAAAAGTACCTGTTGGGTGATTTACAAGTTTGAGTTCTTGGAAAGAAAGTTCGGTCGCCATTGTTAAAATCGAAAGAAAAAAAAATTTTAGGTGAAGATCACTCCTAATTTATTTGACCCGAAATATTTTGTCACAAAATGAGCCTATTAACAATAACAATAACAATTTAGTTGTTAATAACTGTCAATAATTTCAGTCTATCGTAAAATTTAATATGTATATGTATTTTAAATATCTTTCTGTAGACCCGGGATACATTGTTAATAACACTTACCTGCTTCTATAAAATATATACATTTATACATACAAGGAATAGTTTCATTTTGAAAATTCAGTTCTTCAAAATATAGAAGCCACTGTGTGGCGAAACAATTGTTTTTTAAATACATAATAGAAAAGTGAAAATAGAATAATTTCCATCAATTGAAGATCGAGTCAATCCAATACTTGAATTCCTGTCTACTTTTCTATAGGTAATTGTTAGTACAAATAACAAATATTTATAGCAATGCCTCGTGTATAAGTTGTATTAATATTCGCTGAATCTGAATCTATGGTATAGCTGAATTATAGCTTTTATATACAAAGTGTTAGTTAATAAATGCGACTAACATCAAGGGGAGATTCTGCCTGATCATTACAAAACTACTTATTCCATCAAGATGAAATTTTGCAGAGGTTTCATTCTGAATGAGCTGATATTTCTGTAGTTCTAACATACACGCTTCAACAACGTATTGAAATTGTCCTTTAGAAACAACATAACTTTGTAATATAAGTCGAAATTTCGCGAGACTCTGATTTTTACAGCGTAATCATCAGATTCTATGTGAAATTTCACTCCAATAACGTTTTTGTTTCATAGCAATATAATCCATAATGTTGAAATTATTATAGTTTCATGAAAATGAAAAATTTCTCAAATATCTGGAAAATGAAGAAAAATATCGACACGTGGTTTTTTGATCCTTTTGTTTCTTGAAAAAAGAACTTCATACGCGAACCCTCAAATATAGATGATCCAGATCCATTGCGGGAAAACCTTTTTCATCTCCACAGCATCAAAGAGGAGGAGGGAAGTTTCCAAATGAATATTCATAAACTGAATAAATACTTCATTTTACTCGTACAGAAGAAGAGATTAGGCGGTGTTCGGAAAAAGCTATCTTCTCGAAATACGCACAGGGAGCTTCCCTCGTCTCTTGTTTTCAATTAATTAAGAATTTTCCGGAGTGGAGGGGGGAGGGGTTTTGAGTTCACCTCGGGTAAGGAGGAATGACAAAATGGAAGAATCATTTTTCCATCATCTCGTGGAGAAAATGAAAGACAATTATTATCTCCAGATTGCCAGGGGGGGGGGGGTGTATTCACTGGAATTGGCAGTATCATTATTAATTTTCCTGAAATGTGGCTGAATTTTTTTTTTAATATGGGATTTTTGTCTCTGATAGTTCAGAGGTGTATTTCTCATGGATGGTCTCCTTATTAATCATAAAATAATCTCGAATAGCGTTTCTGTAAGTATGAAATATAAAAATTAAAAACGCCATAAATTTTATACAGGGTGATTCACCGCGATGGCATATCAGACGTTAATGAAAACTTATCGTAATTTTGTGCTGAAATTTTATATATTGGGGTTTGAGACAATGATCTTTCTCCCTAATATATTTTCAGATCTCTACAACTTTCGGTTTTACCGGAAACTTCTACTACTTTCTTATTTCAAATGGCACACCCAATATATTGATTGACAATTTCGGCAATATGTCATAACTTGGGTACAAACTAAACGATTCATGAATTAATGAGGTTCTTATGAATAAAATGGATGCGACGAGGACTAACCTTTCTTTGAATATTTCTGCAGATAGAGTTTTTTCGAAAAAAACTTTTTTTATTTTGGAGTCTGCCAATACGAAGTTTTAAAAGACTGTTTGCGGATTGGTCCAAAAATGTACAGGTTGTTTATGAGAAGATCATAAACTTGGACAACTCAAATTCATCAAAACTTAAGATTTTGAAATGGCAACCTATTTTTTTTATTATTTCAGTCAATTTTATGTTAAAAAAGAGAGGGTTACTTGAGTAAACCCTTTTTCTTAAATGAAAATCTCAAAAGTTATCGAGGAATACTTTGAAATAATAAAAAACCGCAATTTCTAATTTACTGAACTAGTTTGCGACTTTCGGAAGACATAGAAAGAAACTAAAATTCTATGTTTCGATAACTAAATTTGACATTTCATGAATTGTAGTCAATTGTTCGTTGGGATTGTTGACAATCAATAAACTCAGAGTAATAAACATAGATAGAGGGAGCATATGTCATTTCCAGTAAGTAAATATTGTTCCTAACATGAACTATCAAATTTGACATGAAGCGCGCGGAATGAAAACATATCAGTGATACTATATTTCACACAATTCGCTAGTTTCTCCACGAAGAACGCACTTCTTATGTCCCATTGTGTATCAACGTTTCATATTAACTCAAAATATATTTAAATAAATACCTAAATATATCAGAAATTTAGAAGCGCGCCAAATGACGTGAAACAACCGATGACACTAGGAGAGCAAAGATTGCCAAACCTTGGATTTCAGCAGGTAGATACAGAAAATAATAAATATTCTGCTTATTATAAATTCGACAATTAGGAAAAATATCGGATTCCAAACATTCAAATTTGCATATTCAATCGAAAATCACTCAAATAAATATATTTCATTCAATATAATATACATTCATAACGATATAGTAAAATTGTGGAATTGAAAATATATCACAAACCGACAACGTTATCTAACCATGTTGGGGACATGTTAAAATTGCGTATACTCCGTCTAATCTATGTTTATTACTCTATGGGTCTGAAAAAGCCAAAATAGCATCAAATTTGTATTTTTACGAGTCGCCACTGAATACACTGCACCTATCCATAATTCATTTCTTAAAAACCCGAATATCTGCAGGGTACTAATTAAGGAAAGATGCCCTTCAGATATCTCATCCTCGAAAATATTTTCCTCGCACTAAGCCTTAGTCAGTGCATCATAATCTGTCAAAGGAAGCCTTTTGGTGACCCTATCAACAACGTGCAGGCCACGAATGCTCTCTCAAGCAGATTACAACCCTCTGATGCATCTGGCTTGACTGTAGTGTAACAAATCCCTACGATAATCTATTAATGGCAAACGTGGTAGCTCCCCAGTTGAGCTCACCTACAACTAGAACACGCAATCTTTCGGCAAATTCAATTAGAATAATTGAGAAGCATAGAAACTATTCGCTAATAAGTCTATATAATCATGTTAAACAGTCAGTGTCTTACACTGAAAAAAAAATTGATCATTGTATTAGTATTGGGAAATAGCAGTCATTAATTTGATTTCATTGATACAACATACTTTTTCATCAATTTAATATAATTTCATTGATCAACGTTTACTCCTATACATACTTTATTACTCTGAGGTTTTGACAAAATCAAATGAAAACCACGTGAAAAAACAGAAATTTTCAGCTGATAAAGTCTCATTAATATTTATCGCTCTTATGATCAGCTCAGATGTCTGACAATTTCTTTTCGAATCGAACTCCATCTTATTTCAATCATTTTGAAATTATTTAAAAGGTTTGCAGACATTTGCGATATTGCATCAAAATATATATTTGGAAAACATGTGTTCTTATAAATGATCTGTACCGTTGAGTTGCGTTGCTTGGCGTGGCAAAAAAATGTGTTTCTTGTGTGAATTTCCATTCAGCTTCTGTCAGAAAGTCGAGAACAACAGTCTTGAACAACGACTGGCCCGAAATTCGAGATAATCTCCCGGAATCGATTCTCTTTTTTAAATTACCATGGCCACACTTCCTTTAGGTCGTGACTCCAGCCAGCATCCGAATCAAAGGAAGTCTAATCCTATCTGGGACGCGTAAAAAGTCGAAAAAACCGACGTTGAATTCACGAAAACCATTTCCGCCGTGCCACAATGGCCGACGACACAGCCGTCCTACAGGGCCATTGTGGCCCCGTCGCCGAAAATAGGGGTTGAAATCCGTATTTATCGCTTTTAAATTACGGAATTATCATTATCGCGTTATTGATACGAAAAATAAAAAAAGGCTCGGAGACAAAAAGGCAATTGCGAGTTTCTCTGAGAACGGCTGTGGTTGTTAGTCAAATTTATTGGGGCGCATGCAGGGTGGGTTCCACACCTGCTGATGGTCGTTTGGTGATGGGTTAATTACTGGATGGAAAAAAAGTAGGGCGAAATTTTGAAAAACTCAGTAGAATTGTATTCTCTACAAGAATAATATATATTTTTTCTTCAAATAGAACAATCAACCTAACTAATCTATCTAACCTAACTATCTTCTCTAATTATCAGCAAAATTATATAACAACTTAAAATTACTTATCTTATATTCAAAATTCTTTTCAGCTTCCTAATCAATTCTTCAATTATGCTATCAATCCTCTTCATACAGTTCCATTTCAATCAATCATAATCTGTCATTATCGATGAAATTATATCTTCATTTATTAGTTTTTATTTAATTTGACGTTTTGTTTGTTTCCATTCCATTTAACTTTTAACATTCACTTTCGAATTATCTCTTGGATAAATACTCTTTTTATTCTAGACTTTTGCAATTTTTCCCATTTTTTTATTCTGACGTCTATATTGCATTCTTTCTCCCCGCTATCGTGGATTTTCCATATCATCTCTCTATTCTCCAATCGATGCTCTCATTTTCTATGTACTGTCTATCTATGCCACTGTCTATGATTCTGTCACATGAATTTTGGAATTTGTTTGAATCAAATTTTCCTTTTCGATACTTATTTTAAATTATATTACAATTTTTTTTCAAAATATAATTAGAAAATTCTAATTTTGAATACATTTTGATTTTTAGCCTGAAAAAACATAACAGTAGGATCGTTCATTCTATCATCGCTTACCGATCCTTCGTAAATCTCACAGTTTATGAAAATTTGAATTCGAAATGTTTAAGAAATCAGTAAAAATGTTATCTCTACAAGAATCGTTATATCCATAGGTGTAACAGAGGGGGGTTACTGGGATATAAACCCCTCATTGATTAAAAAAAATATAAAAAACTGTAACAATTAAAAAAGATATTGATTGTCAGAAAATGTCGAATGTTTTATTCGCATTGAGAATAATTACTTTGCTGCCTAGGCAGGAAAAATAAAGCTTTGCTGATTGATTTCTGTCTGCAAAATCAACATTTGCGGTCAATAGGAGAAAAGAGTATTTTGCCTGAGCATTTGAAAAGTAACGACGATTTTCAATGCAGAGGGCCTTAGTTGTATAAGTCGTTGCTTTTGGAACATAAACATATACTTAATGCTCTTGGTACTCAAATAATAATAATAATGTATGGACTCACCACTCATATGCACCCACTGATATAAGGCAACATGCGAAACTTTTTCCCAGAGAAATCCAAAAACAGGTGGAAGAAATCCCAATAAAATTCTCCACAGGTAGATCTAACAACGTAATAATATCACGGCCAACCTTGCAGTTATCTATATCCTTTATTCGGAAGGAAATGCCTCATAATACCGTGGCAGATTCATCTCGTACGGTCCATCCTCACCTCTGTACCATCTGATGGGTGATATATGTGGGAGTCCCAGACGACAAGTTGAAGGGATACCACGTCAACAAAGACTTGGATTCCACCCTCAGAATGCTACTGAATGAACCATTGTGGTGGCAACGCAATAATTTATATTTTGGAGTCTTAATAGGAGAAATATTGGACGTGATTCGGATCCTGTGAAATCACATTAAATTTTTTTATGTCCGGGATCAAAACCGCGTGCATAATTTGTTAAGGATAATGGGGGGCTTTGTGGGGTGAGTTATGGCTTCCGGACTCAGTTCCTTATTTAGAACTGACTCCTGGTTTTTATTATCAAGGTTGAAGGTTTGAAGGAAATTTTTTTTTTACAATTCAGGTTTTGGTATATTAATGGTTAGGTTGGAAATCATATTAGACGTAGTGAGTGGCGTAATTAGAGTTGATTCATGGAAAGGGTCAACCCGCTTTGAATGAGCAAAATATTTCAATTTGAAGAAAAAAATTTTTTTTGTCACCTTTCTCATTTCTGGAGGAGTAAGTACTTCTAAGTCGGTATCACTGTCCATAATATAAATATATCCGATATTTTTTCAAAAAACTGTCAGATACTCCATAAGTTGTCAAACTATAATTATCATGGACACATACATTTCCATAGCAACCAACCATTCCAACAATTGCGATTTCTATCAAATTTCGTTTCCATTTATCACTACAGGAAGAATAAAAAGATTGTGGGAATTGTAATAATTTGCAAATACAATATCCTACATGTATCAAACAATCGAAGAAAAAATTATATGTTTAACTCGGCAGCAAAGTAGATGGACTACCTTGGCGAATTCCTAGCATCGCTACTTCGGTTATCTACGAACTATCAGCCGCGGCAGTCTACTACTTTGTTGCCTAGCAAAACAAATAAATATTCTCACAGTATTAGCAAAAAATATTTTGAAATTGAGTAAGCTATGAAGAATACGCTACTTTCCATAGCAGTTGTAGGAAATAGTTATTTGTTTTACTAGGCAGCAAAGTAGATTGACTGCTGCAGGTGATATTAAAAGCCGAGTGTAGCGAGGCTAGGAATTCAGCCAAATTAGTCAATATACTCTGCTGCCGAGTTAAACATATAATTTTTTCTCCGATTGTTTACGATGAAACATATGGGAAATTGTATTTGTGAATTATTACAATTCCCACAATCTTTTTTCTCCTGTTGGGATGAATTAAAACAAAATTTGATATAAATCGCAATTGTTGTAATGGTTGTTGCTATGGAAATGTCCATATTAATTAAAACTCATAAAATTTGTTATTCTCATTGAAAATAATCATTTTGCTGTTCAGGCAGAAAAAGTGATACTCTGCTGATTGATATATGTCTGCAAAATTAATATTCGCTGCCAATGGTAGAAAATGTCCTTTCAAACTAGTGCCACAAACTTCACTCGGGAGAAAAGTTGAACTTTTTCCATTTGTTGCACAATATACTAATTGTTACAAGTTACAAGATATAGATCTTTTTGAGAAATATCTGAGGTTCGTTTGAAAGAAAGGTAGTGAGTTTTATAATTCAAGGTAATTTAGTTATTATTAAGTAATTAAGATAATTTTTCTGGCAATTCGTTAATATTCAGTATATTGCCTTAGAACCACTTATCATTTCAGTATAGAAGTTGATAAGGCAGGGAAGACTGGATGAGTTCAACGAGAGAGAAGTGTCAAAAATTCCCATTGCTTAGAAATTGGTTTTCTTTTGGAACTAAATATGAACAACTGAACGACCACCAATCCAGATATTGCACCTATCCAACCCCGTTCGCATTTGGGATAAAAAAAATTGAAAATTTCTACATTTGCTATACACGGTGAATTGTCAAGCTACACCAAGCACAACAATGACATTTCTACGTGTGTACCACGGCTGGCGTGACACTCAGAAAACTTTGGGAAACCTTTCCATCCAACATCCACACAATTTCGTAGGCCCAATCAGTCCGATCGAAAATATTTCCAATTTGAGCTAGACACGTGACCGTCTCGTGTTCCATTGAACAGAACAAATAACGCAGAGGTAGAGGGAGGTTGGTTCGAGAGTTAAATTACTCGACAAGTGCGATTAGGAAGCACGAGGGTGGGTTTAGCCACTCTTTGCGGGTGATACGGAAGGCTCTTGGGGTAGACAAACACTTTTGGAGATTCTTGTGGTTATTAATTTCGGACAATATCGCCGAAGTGTGCTCTTCTCGGTATGAATGGATGGGAAATTAATTTTGGGAGATTGCCTAGGAAAGCTCCCTTTGGAACCAACCGACGTCTCTTTCATGCGGGCTTGACTTTGCTACGTGATCATTTTGCAGTTGGCGTTTTGGCATTTTCGCAAATGACCAAGAATTTTAATATTCAAAGTGTTTGAAGGTATAGAACCGTGTTTTTCAACCTTTTCCCTGAGGTTCTTCTCCATAAAACAACATTTTGCTGTAGTCCTGAGTCACAACTTAGCTCATACAACTACAGTCGTTTTCTGTTTCTCCGTCTATATGAGCATTTGGGTTTAGAAACCAGGAATATTCGTTGAAGTCTTTCAATAAAACCAAGACAGATGTTAGAAGTGCAGGACTCAATTTGAGACATTTTCTGCAACAAAATTCTCGAGTGTTGGGAACATCTACTCCTTTTCCTGTTCTACTTTTCTCTTGAACAATCCTGATATTTTATGTATAATATTTATAATTAGTACCTAGCTTAGTAGTCTGGATCTACGTAAGAAGATTGTGTTCACTTAAGAAACCAAAGGGTTTTCAAATGAGTGGTTTTATTCAAATCTGTCATACACACTGGAATTGTTGAAATTCACTACAGATAAGATGAAAATTTTCTGCAGTCACAGTTCACAAAACTAAAGCATTTTTGAGTAGTCATGAAGCATGTTCTCGGCCGGCAATTAGGGATTCATCAAGCCAAGTTGCTTGACATTTTAATCAACTACTTGACTTGAAAATCAAGCTCGTGAAAAATTACATACTTGAGCTTGACTTGACTTGATTTTAGAGAGACTGAAGCATTCGCCAGTGTGACTTTATTAGTAGTAGACTCATGTCTTGAGACTTTTGTGTTCAGTTAAGAACGTTAAGAACAAGAACTCAAGCCGGTCCAATTACTAGTAGCGTTGTATCTTATTGGGTCCTTGAAATGCATCAAAATGATCTGGATCTTCATCAAAAAATCATTTCCAGTGATAAGCCCGATTGTCACCTCGGAGGTAACGTTAATAAGCATGTGGGGCTCGTGAAATCCAAAAATTGTTGTTGAAAAGCCTCTCTATCTTCAACGTGTCACTGTTTGATGCGGTTTCTGGACTGTTGAGGTGATTATTCGAAAATGAGTCTAGTGCAACAGCTATGAGGAATGGATTGCGCTAGCTGGAATTGAAAAATATGGATGTTGACGACGTTTATTTTCAACAAGATTGCGGTACGACCAAACAAGTAGCGGGACAATGGCAATTTTGCAAGAAAAGTTTCCTGGCCGTGTTATTTTTCACTAATGGCCATCGAGATCAAGTGATTTAGCATCTTCAGACTTTTTTCTTTCGTATTCTATTAGAACAATTTGAAAGTTTATGCATAATCTAATGAAAAACTGCACGAACACGAATCAGAACGAGCGCGCGAAAGCTCTGGACATTCCAAAGTTCTTCCTTTGCACTCCACCACTTAAAACCCTCTCAGAACCTTTTAAACTCAAGACTAGAACAACAAATACCCCCTCGATGGCCCTTCCGGTAATTGTCACACCGAATTGCTTTCAATTTTCGCCGTGACCAACGTCGAGCGCCGTGCGCGGAGTCGCGTTACGCTGTCAATAGTCAGGGAAGATGAGCCCGGCACGTGACCATTACCAAACGGCCGATCTATCGGATAAAACGCCACGTGGAGGATTTCATTAGCCCGGTCACGTGACCTCCTGCAGGGAGCGTGGTGGGACGCAAATTTTCGTTATCGGATCCGGACAGATCTTCTGGTACGTGGGATGCTGAGGTCTTCATCACTATAAGAGGAAGGTTTCTTTGTTATAGAGACAGAGAGAGAGAATGTGTTGTTGACGAAATTTCTATCAAATTTCGTTTTAATTTATCACTACAGGAAAAATTGAAAGATTGTGGGCATTGTAATAATTTGTAAATACACTGCGCAAAAAAATTGATGCACATTCTGAAAATCCCAATTTTAATGAAAGTTAACTCTACATTGACTTTATAACTTATTTTTTATGTTCTCTCGGGAAGGTTTTGAACGAAACAAGACACATTAAATGGAAGAAAAATTCAGGATTTCACCGAATCTTTTGTGAAAGAAGAGAAATAAACAATTTTCAAAATACTGGAATGCTGATAAGTGATTTAATACTTGGTATTTCCACCCCTTGCGTTAATTACAAGCTCGGCAACGACGGTTCATACTCAAAATGAGTGATCTTAAAATTTTCTTAACGAAAAACTCTATGAGTGTGTCTGGTGATGAATTAGGAAAGAAAATGGAAGACACACTTATTTATATAATTGTATTCCAAGACAATCGATTTCGGCACTAGCTGACCTGATGATGGCCTAGTGCCGAAATCGATTGTCTTAGAATACTATTATATAAATAAGTGTGTCTTCCATTTTCTTTCCTAATTGATCTTAAAATGTTCTGATCTAATCCTTCTCAGATTTCTCTGAGTTGGATTCCTAAGTCATTAAGAGTAGCTGGATGATTTTCTGAACTTCTCAGCCTTCTATTGAGGTTGTCCCAATATATACAAGGGAACGTCGATCACAATGGTAGAGGCAGAATCCAGACTCATCTGTGAAGAGAACTCTTTCCCAATCAGCCTCTTCCCAATGGATATGCTCTCCCTTCGCCCTTCGATGAGCTGGGGTAAGAGCTGGGCCTCTTGCCGCGACACGAGGCCTTAAATCATATTCTCTGAGGCGATTTCTTATTGTCTGAGTGCTAATTTGCACCCCATGAGTTTGCTCAAGCTGATTTTGAAGGAGGCGAGCGGTTGCAAACCGTTGTCTCAACGAAAAAACTCTCAAGTAACGTTCTTGAATGGCACTTGTTACTCGTGGTCTACCCTGTCCTGGTCTTCGGACATTCATACCTGTCTCCCTGAATCGCTGCAACATTCTGGACACACTTGTATGGGAAACTCCAAACATTTCTGCAATCATTGTGTATGTCCACCCTTCTTCTCGCAAAACTACCGCTTGGGCACATTCCTCTTGGGTCATATTGCGTGTATCGCGTTATATAGCGATCGAGTGTAGAAAATCAAACGAAAGAAAAACTATTGATCACTAGAATTGATCGAGAACAGCTGATTCCAGAATGGAGCCAATACATTCAAAATCTGATAATCTCATATTTTTTTATTCCTGCTGGGAAAAAACATCTGTATTGAAGAAAAACGTTGAAAGTGGATAACATATGCATGTATAATTCTGATGAAAATAATTATCATTGAGAACACCTTCAGTTGTAGAATAAATTTGAGATTTCCATAATGTGCGTTAATTTATTTGCGCAGTGTATCAATCGAAGAAAAAATTATATGTTCATCTCGGCAGCAAAGTAGATTGACTGCCTTGGATGAATTCCTAGCCTCGCTACGCTCGGCTATGAACTATCAGCCACGGCAGTCAATCTACTAATTTGCTGCCTAGTAAAACAAAAACCATTTTTCATCTTTTTATTGAAAACTCCAATTGCAATGTATAAAAATCAACGAATAAACTACAAATCCTGTCACTCCATTCGTCATTCCAGAAACAGCGTAACTTCTAACATGCCTGTCTATAAAACCGAAAGCTTTGTCGATCCTTGTAAAGTAAGTTGGTTCACCTCTTATCCCACAACCAAAATTTACCGATGCAATACCATACTGTACACCTTCACATATAAAAGGCCCCCCAGAATCTCCAATACACCCACCTCCAGCAGTATGAAACCCAGAAAATGTACAGAAGAATGTTTCTATCTTATCCAGACTCCTCAAGATACTGCAATCTTCATTCGATATTACTGGAAGCTCGATGCAGTGCAAGGATTCTTTGGAAGGCTCAGAAGTTTGTCCAATGCCAAGGAATTTGGTTCTACCCCAACCTAAGAACCTTCCTTTGGAGCACCTCTCTAAGTTTTTGGGTGAATGTGTCTTTGGTAGGGTTATGGTAGAGGCTTCTGAAGAAGCAAAAGCTTCTTCGAGTCTTAAAATGGCAACATCGTATTGAAGGTTTTCTTTGTCATATTTGGCGTGGATGTGGATTTCTTTGGTGCCTACTGCAACTTTTCCTGTAAGTATTGAGTTTTATTTGATACAAGTTTTAGACTCACCTTGTCTCTAAAGAAGAAGTGATAGCCGAGGTTTGAAGCATTTCGAAAGCAAAGACGAATCTTACTACAACAAAAGGTATTTAAAAGTTAGAGGAGCTTCATTATGTTCCTTGACGGTGACATGTTAACGAATAAATATAAACAAAAAATGTATGTTTACTGGTTAGGCCCAGTTCTTATTGAGTGCAGTGTTCTCATATATCTCGAAAAAGACTATGCTATTGTTTTTTAAGAGGAATTATATAATTTTTGAGATAAAATGTTATTTATACCTTTTTCAGTATGCAGGACAACTTTTGGCTCAGCGAAAATGCTCCTCTTGAAATTCAAGACGCAGTGGGCTGCTGTAAGAACTGTATCTAATCTGATCAATGTACCACTGCATTTCACGGTAGAATTATTCTTCCTATGTCCAACTAGTTGTACCAGAAAGGTGTAATTTCTTGGGTCGCATGACTCGCCATTGTATATTGCGAAACTTGAAGTTAAATTGAGTAATATCAGGGCGATACATAATAGAGCTGTCATCTGAACTTGTAGGTTAAGTAGTATTTGTAAGGCATGTTCACGATTCATATTTCATTTCTATGATAGTCATAGCAAATGTGTTTTCATTAGCGAGTCGTAATGACAGTTGTTTTGAAAATTGTTTCTTAATTGTTGATTGTTATTCACTAGATTTTATTAGATTTTCGAAGATAAAGGAATACTCATAAAATATATCTCAATTTTTTGGATTTCGTCTCATCTGTAGGACCTAGGAGAATATAGTTGTGGATTTTAAGGGAGAAATGATGGTTGTATAAATTCAGAAGATTTTAATCTATACCTACAATTTATTGGAGTGAGTACCTATACTCTGAAAGAAATAATATTTTACAGTTTATTGAAATAATTATATTATGACTTGAGTTATTTGATGTTGTTTCATCGAATCCAGATACCTTCAATCTTTTCTTACAGCACTGTATTGTTGCATCGATGTTGGATCTGTAACAAGGAAATTTATGTTTTAACACAATATATGGCCACTATTAATAATTTCTTGTTGAACACAGAAGTGAATATTCTCGATACTCAAATAAGACCAGATAACTATATGTGGGTTTCAGAGTAACGACTAAAACTAATTAAATTTAAAAAAATATATTTCAGTTGTGATCGAATGGAGTCCTTCTTTTGATTTGATTCCATATATTGAAGTGGGTAAGTTTGAATCCCGAATGACGTCTCAAGTTCGTTAATGACAAAACTATACATTCGATTGATATATAAATTGGAATTTGAGTAGAATAAAATTTTCAAGTCAAAATAAAAGTTCTTTCATGGCAATATTGTATCATTTTATTGATTGATTCGACTATGTAGATCACGAAAATGCTTGCAGTTGGGCGATTAGTCCATTATTTTAGAAATTACAATATGAAAACTAAAACTTATAAAAAAATTTCAAAAATTTTCTCGATGCTGTCAACTCGCTTTGAGGCCAGATACGGACTTGAATCTTCGATAATTCAAAGATCACAGCTCGATCTATGCAAAACGATTATGTTTGAGGATGCTGTGGCCAATATTTTAAGAGATATAACGATTTAATAGTAAAAATTAGGTTTTTACTGTTTTTTTTTCATATTTGGAGTTAAAAAAAGTTGATTCAAGACATTATAAAGGTGGAATTGGTGAATTTATCGAGGACATACAGATGCAAATATGCGGGTCAGTCATAGAAAAAGTTATGAAAAAGATATGGTGCATCAAAAGCAGGCCATTTTGCTGATATCATTTTCTATTGTCAAAGGCATACCTTCCTATTTTAATGATATAAACATCCATTGATTTCTCTCAAAATATGCTTGCTATTGTTTTATATCAAAATGCAAAATTTTATTGAAAAATCTAGGATTCAATTGGTGGTGTTTTTTCACAGGACAACACTCCATGTTTATTAACTTAGAATCTTAGATTCATAGCTGACTAACAAAACAGTGTAGATTTCAGTGGGAACTCGCTTCTGAACGCTGCTAAACCTCTTCTTCCTTTAATTGAGGATTCATGCTCCGGCCATAAACGTGTGAACGGGGCATAGAGTTCAGGTGTAAAGCCGGCATCTAATAATTTACCGCACAAAGCCATTTCGGGCGGTCGACAGGGCGTTTCGTATAATTTCGATGATTTGTCGAGTTGATTTTTTCCGCTGACTCGGCTACCGGGCACAGATCGGGATGCAAATTAACGAATTTGTGTCGGATCTAGGAGATGGATGGCCGTTTAAGATTAAGGTTCTCGTTTTGTCTCGATCCACAACGACCCTAAATTAATTTTGGGTAAGAGAGGAGGAGCCCGATGCAGAGTGCTAGTTCATGCTGGTGCAGCGTCGTTTGGATTTTTTTGTTGTTATTTTGGGGTTTTGGTGGGTTTCGTTGATTGAAAAAACAAGGCAAGCAATGACACGAAGTCAGAAACATTTGCGCTTTGTGAATTTGCGTTCGGAATCATTTTTATGTAGTGTTTTTTTTTTACTTAATTGAACTTTTTTTATTATTTTTCTGAACCCAATCATTCAAGACCATTCTCCGCTCAAAATTGAAAAATTACAGACATTTGAGCAAAACGATGGACTGCTGTGCCCCTGTAACTAAAAAAAATCCAGGAGCGCTCGTTCTCTGTGCCAATTGCATTCTTGGACGCCACTGAACTAGACATAGGCCTATATGTGGTCTCCAAGAATGCAAATTGAGCATGAATGACGGGTGCTCAAAAACTCCTGAATCACGTCAGTATTTTACTCATTTTTTTTCAATTTTCTGTTTCTACTAATGAAGCTAACAAAAAAAATTCAGAACGAAGCTTGATATGGTTATTTTATAACGGGTGTTTTTTTTCGAGGTATATAACTTTAAGTTGGCATTACTGTTCAAGATGGCAACCGATTCATCAGCTGTCAAGTGATTTATTTTCAGTTTGGTTTGGCAATTCATCATGAATAGACTCACGCCTGAACAACGCTTGCAAATAGTGCAATTTCATTTCGAAAATAATGGTTCTGTGCGGAATACGTATCGCGCACTACGTCCATTAGCGATGAAGCGCACTTTTGGTTGAATGGCTACGTCAACAAACAAAACTGCCGCATTTGGAGTGAAGCTAATCCTCAAGTGTATGTCGAAACACCGTTACATCCAGAAAAACTGACTGTTTGGTGCGCTTTATGGACTGGTGGAATCATTGGTCCGTACTTCTCCAAAAACGATGATGGCCAGAACGTTACAGTCAATGGTGATCGGTATAGAGCCATGATTACTAACTTTTTCATTCCTGAATTGAACAACCATGATGTCCAGGAGCTGTGGTTCCAACAAGACGGCGCAACATGTCACATAGCTCGTGCCACAATCGATTTATTGAAAGACACGTTTGGTGACCGCCTAATTTCACGTTTTGGACCTGTGAATTGGCCTCCAAGATCTTGTGATTTAACACCGATATACGGCCACAAATGTTGGAAAAAGTCATCGTTGTTTTATTGCAATTTAAAGTTCTGTAGCTCTAAAAAAACACCCTTTACATGGATAGGAATATTTATAACATATATGATACTTAAATATTATCTGGTGATTCCTTGAAACAAATCAAATATAGTTGAGAAATAATTCGCTTATTTTTTCTTCATCTCATCCACCTCGATCAGGGCTATCAAAAATCCCCGATCTCCCCGCAATTACACGCTCGTTAAGCCCCCGTCAGACGAGACCGTTCTACCGCCTCCACAAAAATCGGATGTTGAATATTTGATAAAGGACATTGTGCAGAGTGCTCACTTCAGCGTGATATCGAATTACGACGGGGGGCCCCACAGGGGAACCCCCAGAGGACTGCGATGTTTACAAATCTATTAGCGTCATGTATTCATTGCGTTGCGTAGGAAAACCCCAAGTGGAAACATTTGGGCCCTAGAGGGGTTGGTTGAGGTTATATTGCGTTTCCTTGTATCGACACTTGCCCTGTTTACGGACAGCGACTCTAATTGATTCATGTAGTCGGGGCTTTAGGGGAGGCGGGGGTGTGAAGGGTGGAAGAATAAATGTTTTCGGAGCAATCCGAGAAGAATCGGTGCAGTTCGAGGGAATCTGATGATTGTTGGAGTGGAAAAGATTTATATTCGTAGACTGTTCGATTGTTTTCGACTTTAATCGACGGAAATTCATCTTGATTTTGGATGGATGTAAATTAAATTCACAAATCCGTTTATTCTGCCATATTAGGCCAATTGAAAAGTCCCCGGTCTGATGCACAGATTGCGGTGCTAGTATTAAATCCATATGATTTTTAGTTAGTACCAACCTTCAAAAGATACGTGTCTAACTTTGACAACAGTCCGACCATTAGTTTGTCAGATATTTCGTTGAGAGTGTAGCTACTTTTGTTATTTGAAAAAAGGTGGAAAAAAAAGACTTTCGTGTGCTGATAAAATACAGTTGAAGCAAAATCTTGGCTTGATGAAGAGTTTCCGGAGTCTGCACCAGGAAAATCATCCATCATTGATTGGTAAGCTAAGTTTAAACGTGGTGTAATGAGCACCGAAGACGGCGAACGCAGTGGACGCCCAAAAGAGGCTGTCACCGACGAAAAAATCAAAAAGTTCACAAAATAAAGTTTAATGACCGTAAAGTGAATTTGATCGAGATAGCAAACATGGTGAAGATATCATCTGAACGTGTTCATCATATCATTCACGAATATTTTTACATGAGAAAGCTGTGTGCAAAATGGGTACCGTGCGAGCTCACAATCGATCAAAAGCAACAAAGTGTTAATGATTCTGAGCAGTGTTTAAAGCTGTTTAAGTACAATAAACCTGAATTTTTGCGTCGATATGTGACAATGGATGAAACATGGCTCCATCATTTCACCCCGGAGTCTATTCGACAGTCATCTGAGTGGACTGCACACGATGAACCGAATCCAAAGCGAGGAAAAACACAACAGTCAGCTGGCAAGATTATGGGATCAGTATTCTGGGATGCGCAAGGTATAATATTCATTGATTACCTCCAAAAGGCCCAGACCATCAACAGCGATTATTATATAGCGTTATTGGATCGTTTGAAGGATGAAATCGTTAAAAAACGGCCCCATTTGAAGAAAAAAAGTTGCTGTTTCATCAAGATAATTCGTCGTGTCATAAATTAATGAAAACAATGAAAAAATTACATGAATTGGGCTTCGAATTGCTTCTGCATCCACCTGGACCTCAGCGACTTTTTTCTGTTCTCAGACCTCAAAAGAATGCTCGCTGGCGTGAAAATTGTTATGCTGAATAAAATTTGCAGGAAGGTCTATTTTACTGTTGGTTAATATAATTTGATTGTGATAAATAATATTATATGGAAATGGAAATTATTCAGGACAATAAGTACGAGGTTTATGCAAAATTTGATGAGGAATATAGGATATTGATAGTAAAAGAAACGTTCTTTAACATCTAACAAACATCAGGTAAATTCGTAACGGGTGTAGCGACCAAATCGATACGTGGAAGTGACACGAAATACCCACACGTAAAGAAGAAGCCAATAAAGACAAGTACATGTATTTTTCACGCTGTCTGCTTGTACTTAGGGGCTTCGTTGGAGATAATTCTAACCGAGGCTGCTCATCTAACGCTTCATTGACGTCGGTGAACCCTGGAAAATCTGGAGTATGGAACGAATTATAGGAAAACAACTTTATTCTGACTGTGGACTAAGTAGCTACAGTCGAACAAAGCCATACATCAGGATGCCTCAAGTTCTAATGCCTATTAGATGTTTCTGGAGGACTGGGGTTATTTAAATTTGGAAAGCTGGGATTATAATTCCATATTCTGCACCGGGATAAAATATTTTTGCCACCTGATTGAAGGGTTTCCTATAAGGTGTTTCATTTTGAGCAAATCAGTAAATCGAAAGTGCCAAGAATAAAATTGGAAAGTCAGTCTCTTACTTAGTTATTCCATATTTTTGGTAGTATCTGATTAGGGTTTGATATTTGGTAATTATTCCATCAAGGATTATAGAGACCATCAAATCATTTTTGATTTGGTTGCCAATTAACAAATATCAGGTAGTAGCACAGTTTCAAAATGGTATGGTAGTGTTTTTCTCATTCCATCAAGAGCACATGTTTACTAGCTCAGAGTAAAAAACATAGATAGAGGGATCATATGTCATTTTCAGTAAGCAAATTTCGTTCCAGATATGAACTATCAAATTTGACATGAAGCGTGCGGAAATGAAAACATATCTAATGGATCGAATGGCATTCCAAACTCACTTCAAGACTCATAGGCGTGCAAGAATTTCCAATCCTCTATACGCGATATTTTCACTCTCGTCCCAGTTCCACAATATCTCGCAGCTTCCTCATCCTATAGCATCATCGATCCTCCTCATCTCCCGTTCCCCATCTACCCCAGCATCCCCCTGTGATGACGATGCAACTCCTATCTTTCGGTGAAAAGCGAAAAACCTCGCTGGCTCCAGCAAAGGAGACCACGTGGTCAGGCTGGTACCGCTGCACAAGAACGGAGGGAGAGTTGAGCCGATTACCGGGGTGGTTGGGAGGCAGTCCCCATGGAAACCGGCACCCCCATCTGGCGGAAAACTCCGGTTGAAGAGTGCGGGAGTATGTAAACAATGTAGGCACGTTACTGAAAGAGCGACGAACATCTACAGGTAATGAAATCTGATAGAGGATAATGGGGTTTTGATGTGAGACGAAGGCCCTGAGGAAGATTCTCCAGGGAAAACAATGGAAATTAGCCGAACAAAGGTGGCTGGTGGTGTTCCCCGAAGATTTTCGTGAAAATTCCGTTCGAGTCAAAAAGTTCAGGTGAAATCTTAATAAAGGGTGTTTTTTTGGAATTACAGAACTTCAAATTTCAATAAAACAATTCGATTGACATGAATTTTATTCACCCGCAAGATAATCTTGTGGCATTACATTTTAAATATGATTTCTGGCATATGACCGCCACGGCTGGCTCGGATGTAGTCCAATCTGGACGTCCAATTTTCGATTACTTTTTCCAACATTTGTGGCCGTATATCGGCAATAACACGGCGAATGTTGTCTTCCAAATGGTCAAGGGTTTGTGGCTTATCCACATAGACCAATGACTTTACATAGCCCCACAGAAAGTAGTCTAGCGGTGTTAAATCACAAGATCTTGGAGGCCAATTTACAGGTCCAAAACGTGAAATTAGGCGGTCACCAAACGTCAATAAATCGATTGTGGCACGAGCTGTGTGACATGTTGCGCCGTCTTGTTGGAGCCACAGCTCCTGGACATCATGGTTGTTCAATTCAGGAATGAAAGTACGGACCAATGATTTCATCAGCCCATAAAGCGCACCAAACAGTCAGTTTTTCTGGATGTAACGGTGTTTCGACATACACTTGAGGATTAGCTTCACTCCAAATGCAGCAGTTTTGTTTGTTGAAGTAGCCATTCAACCAGCGCTTCATCGCTAAACAAAATAAAATGGACGTAGTGCGCGATACGTATTCCGCACAGAACCATTATTTTCGAATGAATTTGCACTATTTGCAAGAGTTGTTCAGGCGTGAGTCTATTCATGATGAATTGCCAAACCAAACTGAGAATAAATCACTTGACAGCTGTTAAATCGGTCGCCATCTCGAACAGTACTGCCAACTTAAAGTTCTATACCTCGAAAAAAAACACCCTATATTACATTTTAAGATACTGATTTGCCAGCAATGTATATTGTAGATTAGACTCATTAATCTTTGAAAATAAAACACCTAACTCTCCAATTGATTTTAATCAGGGATATTTATGTGTAGAATTCGACAAATAATTTATGAGGATGTTAAAGCATTGGCTGCAGTTCAAAGCTGCAATTGCAGTTGCAGTTCAGCAACCATAGTTAACGATGTCTTCTTCTTCTTCAAGTACCTATTCGAGTCGAATGTTGGCAATCATAATTTTGTTGGTAGCAGCTCGAAATAGTATTGCTGAGCTTTTTCCAAACCTGGTTCTCTGGTTCTGCAACCATGATATTCTTCTTCTTCCGGGTCCTCTCTTACCTACTACTTTCCCTTGAATTATATTCTGCAGCAGGGAGTATCTCTTTGTATTTCTCTTCAATATAACGATCCCTACTTATATGATGATAATGTCTAGTTGGCAGTCAACAACTGCACTCAAAATTCGCCAATTTTTCAGTACACACATAGAAACCAAGAGAGCAGAAGTTCTATCCCGATTCATCCACGCAAAAACCTAAAAACGGCAATTTTCCGCATCGGTATCTCCCTCTCCCTGTTTCCCATTCAAGATTACAATTTCGAATTCTGGCCATTAAATTTTCACACAGCATTTTAATGGAAGATTATTGTGCGAAATTCAATATCGATACCGAAACAGCGCCAGCTTAGGTGGCCGCGTCCTGTGGGAACCTACACAGCTGGCCAATGAACGCTTCCCGGGGTGTCAAATTGAATCAGTGCTGTTTTATTAGGGAATTTTAACCGTGAACCCGATCACCCGCGACAAACTGAGTTACGTCACTGGCGGCGACAAACCATCTGGACAGGGGGTAAGTGAAAGGTGGTTTTTTTTTATTATACGCAGTCAATCATGTGAATAGTCTATTATTATCTTAGGATTTGGGTGGTGTACCAATGAGAGTGCAAGAACGAAGGTGGGATACCTAGATAGAAATATTATTTTTTTTTATTCGGTGCTTTCATGAATCGCCTTGCGTGGGGTGCTCAAAATTTCACATAGGACAATTAGAGCAACTCCTAAAAATAAGAAATGAAACAACACTGCTGTCACAGTTAGCAGAACTAAAGCACTTATGGGTTGTCGCGTGAAGCACCTTCTCGGCTGGTAATTAGGGATGCATCAAGCCAAGTTGCTTGACATTTTAACCAACTACTTCACTAGAAAATCAAGCTCGTGATAAATTACATACTTGAGCTTGACTTGATTTTATATATTTACTGCTTGACTTGATATCAAGCTATTTGATAATACTTGATATGCACGCGTCGCACGGCATACATTTCTGCAATCTCGTGCGCGCTTAGACTAAATAAGGGGATTCCTCGAGCGCCGAGAAACGGGAGCATTCGCCAGTGTGACTTTATTAGTAGTTTTCTCACATTTCTATGGAATCTATTGGTTGATTTCGGTACATTCAGAAATATCTTTCCAAACTTGGCCAAAATGGCCAATACAAGGATTTTTTATCAACGCCAGCATCTTCAGCTCCTGTTGAGAGACAATTTTCCAGAGCTGCTCTTACAGTCACAAAATCCCGCAATAAGTTAGGCAACAAATCTATAAGATGCCTCATGTGTTTCAGATCCTGGATGGAAAATTATTGAATCAGACAAAGCCTGAAGGTTTCTCAATATTAAGAAACTTTATTCTTCATTTTGTTATGATTTTAATTTATATTTTAATTTATGTTTCTATTTCCAAAAAAATTGATATTTTCGGTTCTTTTTCAAAATAAGTTTAATGAATAAAAGTGTTTTCTTGCAAGATTGCTACTCGTTTGATGATTTTTTTATTGATGTGACACTACACAATAAAACTGCTAAAAATCAAGTAGCTTGATATCATTCAAGTACTTGATAAATAAATAGTTCACTTGACTTGAGATTGAAAAACTACTACTTGAATTGAGCTTGATTTGAAATCAAGTCAAGTACAAGCCAAGTAGCTTGAAAATCAAGCCAAGCCGTGAATTCCTACAGGTAATAGTGAAACTGAAGAATTCGAGCATTTTGACAGGAACAAATAAGAATATTGTTAATGTAACCCCTAGTATTTTGCATAAAGACTCATACAAGGCTTTTAAATTTCAGTTAACACAAGAACTCAAGCATTTCGATCACCAGCAACATCTTATATTTGCTGATTGGGCCCTTGAGAGTTGTTAAGAAGTTGGACTAATTATTTTTGCTTATCCTGGTCAACAAGTTCAAGAGAACTTGTTTTTATTGGTTTAAGTTAAGAAACTTAAACCAAAATTTTGGGAAAACATCTGCTGGGTCTGCAAATGCCTTAAAATACCACAGGATATAACCTTGTATGGTTTGTTTCATCTTCGGATCCTCATAAAAAGTTTATAGATATTGTATCTGTTTCGGTCAAATTGGTATTCTCCAAATTACATGTAATCATTATAAAATTCAAATGACAGGAAGCTTAAAACTGACCAGTACAATAGAATGAATTGATTTGAATGATTAACGATCGGCCCAATGAAATAGTACATCTGCATAATTGAATTAGTATGATGCAAATACGACATATTCAACCAGATATCGTATAATTATATGTCGGGAATAATTCATTCCTCTAGATCAGCTCTAAATCGCTATCGTGATTGAATAATCTCCAATTACTAAGTAATACATTATCCATTATAGCTACATAATTGCATATGGTACGAGCAGATCTCATAATTGTAGGAAGAATAAGTTTTAGTTCAACCCTAGGTATGTGTAGCTTTGAACTGATTGTGGTTGTTATATTTCCAAAGTTAATACTTTGAATTTTTTGAAAAATGTTGTTTCAACACTTCTAGAAATCTACAAAGAGGTTCCAAAATCGAATGGAAAAAATCGAGGAGAATCCTCGAGAAATCAAGTGAAATCATATTGCAGAAATCAGGTTGGACTCGATTTGTGGTGTTCATTTTTTATGCTTTTAGTCTGAATGAAAACTGATCCTTAAAATCGTAATTTCTTCAACTTATGTATGTATTTGAAAGGAAAAATACGGAATTAGTATTCGAAAAATTCCAAAACTAAATATATTGTTCAAGGAGAAGATAATTGGACCTCAGACTTCCCCTTGAGGTACCCCAGATGTAATGGTATCTCTTCAGTTTCTTGTGGATTTTCAGCACCCCAAATTCGGCGATTCTGTTCACCAACATAACCATTTAACCAAAAATGAACTTCATCACTGGATAAAGACGCATGTTGCGGATACCTTGGGTGAAAAAATGACCAATGAGAGAGTACTTTTCTTAATGCGTAAATCACTTGAGCTTCCTCAGTATCAAAGAAAGAAAGACCAGATACATAGGGCATGTGATGAGGGGTGCGAAATATGAGCTTCTTAGGCTGATGATAGAAGGAAAGGTACAGGACAGAAGATCGGTGGTAGAACACAAAATTCTTGGCTGAAGGATTTGAGAAGATTGTTTGGTTGCACCTCCACCGACATTTTTAGGGCAGCTACATCTAAAGTTTTGATTGCCAGATGGATCGCCAACCTTCGTTAGGAGACGACGTACTAAGAAGAACTGGATGAAATTCCATTCAGCAATGATTTCGATGAAACCCTTAAACAATTTTTAAACGTTGTTGAAGCTTGTGTCTTTCCAAGATCAAATGACATATCCTACTGAACACAAATGGCATTGTTGCTATTAAAACCATTTCAAATTGCTGTAGGAGACCCTTTACTAACCATATTGTTGCCCAGATCTTCAATAAAGACCACCATATGCCCAATTTTTTCGTCGGCAATGATCGACACGAGCCCAACTGATTAAGGATTATTCCCGGACGTTCCGTCATCTGTCATCACAAAAGTCAAAGTCAAAATCAAGCCGAGGCAGTCGATTGAAACAACTGAATTCAATTCGGGATTACCGAAGGGCCCTGGTATAGGGCAGGACGATCCCAGAAAATTGAGGGATAACTGTGTATATTTTATTCAATGGAACGAGAGGCACAAAAGGTGGAACGCTCGAAGGAAGGGTAGTTTTCCATTAGTCCGGGGGATTATGTAGGGTAGTTCCACAAAAACATCCCGCCCTTCGGTGTGTCTCTCCACTCTCTCTCCCTTCACGGTGGAACGTGCATTATAAAATAACTATTTCGGGTTTTGTCCCTCCGACTGGGTTTTCGTTTCTACTCTCTCTCCTTTCTCACATGGGGAGAGAGGGGGGAGGTAGAGAGACAGCTGGGGGAGCAGGGTTCTTCGTGATAACGACGATTGTCGGGATAGGAAATATGAATTTCTCCGATTTAATATTCATGCATGTTACTCGGAATTGGTGAAGAGGAAAAGCTTGAACTTTCTGGCGTTATAGGGTGGTTATTTAAGGAACTGGGAGCAGATTGAATGGAAGCCGAGGGTTGTTAGCGTTACGTTTCAATGGAATCGAGGCAGTTTTGAGTCGCTTCATTTCATGAGAAGGAATATTAAAGGAGATATTTTATTGTTGGTATGTTGTTAGACAGGTAGGAATACGTACAGTAAGTTATGCTTCAAATGTAACAGCTAAGCCAAGCACTGTGTGAAATATTGTTGAATGTAGACCAATAAGAAGGGGCGCAATTTATTTCAGAACAGAAAGGTAACAGAATGTTAAAAATTAGGAAAACTGACATTTGCATGTGTTAGCTATATCTCTCACTACATAAGAATGACCTTTTTCTTTATCGGTCCTAAGTGATTCAGTATTATATAGGGTGTTTTTTTTCGAGGTATATAACTTTAAGTTGGCATTACTGTTCAAGATGACAACCGATATAACAGTTGTCAACTGACTTATTCTCAGTTTGGTTTGGCAATTCATCATGAATAGACTCACGCCTGAACAATGCTTACAAATAGTGCAATTTTATTTCGAAAATAATGGTTCTGTGCGGAATACGTATTGCGTACTACGTCCATTAGCGATGAAGCGCACTTCTGGTTGAATGGCTACGTCAACAAACAAAACTGCCGCATTTGGAGTGAAGCTAATCCTCAAGTGTATGTCGAAACACCGTTACATCCAGAAAAACTGACTGTTTGGTGCGCTTTATGGGCTGGTGGAATCATTGGTCCGTACTTCTTCCAAAACGATGATGGCCAGAACGTTACAGTCAATGGTGATCGGTATAGAGCTATGATTACTAACTTTTCATTCCTGAATTGAACAACCATGAAGTTCAGGAGATGTGGTTCCAACGAGAGGGTGCAACATGTCACACAGCTCGTGCCACAATCGATTTATTGAAAGACACGTTTGGTGACCGCCTAATTTCATGTTTTGGACCTGTGAATTGGCTTCCAAGATCCTGTGAATTAACACCACTAGACTACTTTCTGTGGGGCTATGTAAAGTCATTGGTCTATGCGGATAAGCCACAAACCTTTGACCATTTGGAAGACAACATTCGCCGTGTTATTGCCGATATACGGCCATAAATGTTGGAAAAAGAAATTGGACGTCCAGGTTGGACTACATCCGAGCCAGCCGTGGCGGTCATATGCCAGAAATCATATTTAAAATGTAATGCCACAAGATTATCTTGCGGATAAATAAAATTCATGTCAATCGAATAATCCATCGTTGTTTTATTGCAATTTAAAGTTCTATAGCTCTAAAAAAAACACCCTTTACATTCCAGAAAATAATCTTTTAGTTTTTGGTACACAGAATTCAGAAATATCCATTGTGAGTTTTGCGTTGACTTGCAATGGCGAGGCATTCTGTTCACAAGTTCTAATAAGGTGCCTTTCGAGACAGCAGTTGTGTAAGTAAAGAACAAACGGAAGAGGGAAGAAATTCCGGAAAGGAAGGAGTAAATTACATAAACGTTTGTTAGCTTAATCTGTATGAGAATTAACAGTTACCCTCATACGAATTCGAAATAGTATGGTGCGTATAAGTCCAGAAAGACCAAGTTTGGCAAACGGTTCTTCTCAGAACCAAACAATTGGTCCTTCTCAGGACCACCACCCTGAAGACGGCAGGCGAATGCTTGCCGAAACGTCGGAAACAACCAACCGCACAGATGATGGAAACAGCCCAAATAACAATCTGTCAAGAATTAACATTGTCAGTTTTACCAAGTATCCCACTCCAGAAGAATTCATTGCACCCACAAAAGGTTTTCTTGGGTGTTTGGTAAGAAGAAGTGAGAATTGTCTATTGTGAATTCTTGTGGATAGCTCAAACCATCATTACATGGATCTTTTGTACTCAAGATCAACAATTACAAGCATTACTTACTACTTATCCAGAAGCAGCCTTCCTCGTTTTCAAATCAAAAGAAAATTTCATTTTGATAGTGTAAAGCTAAAACTTATGGAGTAATGTGATTCAAGGATAAATCTCTAGGCTTCACTGGCTAATATAACCACATTAACTTCAAGGTTGACCCTCGCTTGGGAGAAGTTTCATAAAGAGAAGTTTTTTTAGGTGAATCGTCAATTGAGGCGTCTCTACTATTTTTATTTTTTGGTTCGCCTGTACCTGGTACCTGTTTCTATTGATGCGCATCTACAGCTTGCCTCCCGGTTCTACGGAACTTCATTATCTGGGATAGCTTCAAGGAGGTTACGAATTCATTACTACAAATCTCTCGTCCAAAGAATTTTTTTCGTTGGCTAGCAATAGCATGGCATTCTGTGATCAGGAGTTTCACTCCTCTACGCAGAATCTGCTTTCTTCAGTCTCTGGAATATCTATTCACATTAGATAAGTGTATTCATAAGTGATAATATCCTTGAACTCAGTGAGGAGATGTAGATGCTTTTACTGAGATCCAGATGCTTTGCATTCGTCATAAACTTTCGCCAGTGTTTCTTTTTCGGTTAACTCTTTCTTATGATTCCTATACCACAGAAAGGTTTGAACCATTAAAGGTGTTGGTGTTCACTTTCAGGCAGGTGTTACTGACAGAGTTACTGGAAACCCAGATTAAAAAGACCCTTTTTTTATTCTTGCTTAATTTATTAATTTTTCCTTTGGAACTTCTAAATGACATTAAATTAAATAGTGAAGGTTGAAGTAGCCACATTCTGGTCTACAGAATGATTATTAGTATTCAAGACAACATTATTGCTATCTTCAGAAACTTGATGTTGTTTCTGAGGAGGGCATGTTGACGCCACAGGATATTTTCTCAACCACAGTAATTGCAAGTGAAGTTGCAGATTGTAGATGACCTGATTTTTAGTCAACACTACGCAGTGCGTAAACTTAAAACCCCAGGTTCGCTGAAAATACTTTTTTCTGTATTTATCCACTAGACATCAATCTCAGTGACCCGATCAGCCACTAAACCGATCTATAACCGATAAATAAAGCCGATTCTTTGCGGTTGGCGATCCAGTTGCGGTCCGCAGTTGCAAAATCAAGAACGTATTGCATCGCAGCCGCACCCCAAACAATAAATGTCATAACGGAGTGACGTATTGGCCGGGATCAACACAGCTGAAAAGGCGGTGATAGATTTCGACGAAAAATGAGTTATGCATCTACACGCTTTATCCCGCAAAAGTAAACAAACCTTGTGTAACAATTCTGTACGTCTCTATTCTGGCATTGTTGCCATCTGAGGGATGAATGGGCGATTTTATCGATCTCTGGGGGTTTCCAGCATATCGTTATTCTTGTATAGGACGGTACCGCTAATGTAGGGCTAGTTATTGTCCGATTCGTAAAGTTTAGACATGTGGAATTAGCCAACTTGTGTTTTAATAAACTTATAGAGAAAACTTATCTGTATTTTAAATCTGAATGATATAAAATCAGAAACAGAAGCTCAGAATTGAGGAGAACTCATACTTGAAGTCAGGAGCTCGTCATTCTTGTGCCAATTGCGCTCCTAGAGACTACAGAACATAATATTACCCTTTACTCATTCAATCCCTGTTTTAACTAGTAAATAGTTATTTGTTTTACTAGGCAGCAAAGTAGTAAATTGACTGCCGTCGCTGATAGTTTATAGCTTAGCGTAGCGAGGCTAGGAATACAGCCAAGGCAGAGTCAATCTACTGTGCTGCCGAGTTTAACATATGATTTTTTCTTCGATTATTTATAATGATACATGTAGGATATTGTATTTGCAAATTATTACAATTCCCACAATCTTTTTATTTTTCCTGTATAGTGATAAATTTAAACGAAATTTGATAGAGATTGCAATTGTTGGAATGGTTGGTAGCTATGGAAATGTATATGTCCATGATAATTATGGCTTGTCAACTTATGGAATATCTGACAGTTTTTTGGAAATATATCGGATATATTTATATTATGGGACTTAGAAATACTTACTCCTCCAGAAATAAGGAAGGTGGCAAAAAATATTGATTGTCAGAAAATGTTGAATGTTTTATTCGCATCGAGAATAATCACTTCATTTCCTAGGCAGAAAAAGTAATACTTTGCTGATTGATATATGTCTGCAAAATCAATATTTGCTGTAAATTAGAGAAAACCCATATTTTTTCTTTGAATTATTTTTAACTTTCAAGAATGATTTATGTACTCCGACGCTAGACGCTCCTCTAACTTTCGAATACCTTTTCTCTAGAAGATGCGTCTTTACTTTCGAAATGAGCTTCAACCTCTGCAAGCACTTGTTCATTAGAGCCAAATTTCTTTCCTTGGAGCAATAGTCATAATCTTGCCAGCTGGTGTTTGAATTTTTGGTGCCTTAGACGGCTTTCATCGACTACCTTTCTCTTAGCTGTCGTTCTCTTTGACTCAGGAGTATAGTGTTTCAAGTTTCATCCGCTGCCACATATCGACTCAAAAATTATTGTTTATTTTGCTACACAGTCCAAAAAAAAGTTAGGAATCGACGATGAGCGTTAAGACTGCTAAGCAAGCTTGGCAACAAAGGTTACTCATGGACAAATTAATGTTCACTCAAAATAGTAAATACACTGTCTTCAGATATCTTCAACTACACCTCTATCTCAAGCAACTTCAATTTATGATCACTCAAAATTATTTCATAGATTTTTTTATGTTT